>NC_052162.1:2298920-2561669 GCF_902713615.1 Scyliorhinus canicula
CCCCCTACCCCGCCCCACCACTACCCCCGCCCCGCCCCTACCCCCGCCCCACCCCCACCCCCACCCCCACCCCACCCCTACCCCCGCCCCACCCCATTGGTTGGTAATACAAAGGCTTTAATTAGCAGAGAACCAGACAGCTACCGATAAGTTTGCTCACTGCACACTGCCCACTGGACATTACCTTATATATGGCTCCCTCGGGGATGGAGCCGGAGGATGAGTCCTCCAGGGTTCCAAACCCGGTCTTAAAGGGATCATTACATTAAAGGTGCGGTAATCATTCATCACATTCACCCCCTGTTTTAAAAGAAACACAGAGTCCGTCGGGGGTGAAGTGGAATTACATTTCCAGTCTTTTGGGTGGTCTGATTGTCCTTGTTGACCTTCTCAGCTCCGGCGGTGGTGCAGCGGACACGGGCATCTTCAGTAGGAGTATATCCAGAAGCACGGTGGTCTGAGCCTTTGCCCGTGTTGGAGCAGGGGGGGGTATCCGGGGTGACTAGGGTGATTGGTGCCGGTGCCGGCGGGGGGGGGGGAGGGGGGGGGTGCGCTGGGGGGTGGGCGTAAATGGGAGAGCCAGCGGGTGCCAGGTCTCATAGGGAAACTGTGTCTTGCCTTCCGTCGAGGTGCTCGACGTAGGCGTATTGGGGGTTCGCATGCAGCATCTGGAGGATCCTCTTGGCTAGAGGGTCCGTCTCATGGCTCCTCGCGTGCCTCCGGAGTAGAACTGGTCCCGGAGTCGTCAGCCAACGTGGAAGCGAGACCCCAGAGGTGGACTTCCTGGAGAAGACAAACAAGCAATTGTGAGGGGTTCGTGGCCGTGCAGAGGAGCGACCTAATGGAGTGGAGGGCATCGGGTAGGACCTCCTGCCAGCGGGCGATAGGGAGACTCCTTGACCGTAGGGCTAGGATCACAGCCTTCCAAACTGTCGCGTTCTCCCTCTCCACTTGCCCGTTTCCCCGCGGGTTATAGCTCGTCGTTCTGCTCGAGGCAATGCCCTTGCTGAGCAGATATCGACGCAGCTCATCGCTCATGAACGATGCACCCCGGTCGCTGTGAATATAGACGGGGAAACCAAACAGGGTGAAAATGCTGCGCAGTGCCTTGATCACGGTGGCCGAGGTCATATTGGGGCAGGGGACAGCAAAAGGGAAGCGGGAGAACTCATCGATGACGGTGAGGAAATAGATGTTGCGGTTGGTGGACGGGAGGGGCCCTTTGAAGTCCACGCTTAGTCGCTCAAAGGGCCCAGAGGCTTTCAGCAGGCGGGCCCTGTCTGGTCAGTAGAATGCGGTTTGCACTCCGCACAGATTTGCCAAGCCTTGGTCATGGCCTTGACCTCCTCGGTGGAGTAAGGTAGATTGGGGGACTTGATGAAATGAGCAAGCCGGGTGACCCATGGGTGACAGAGGTCATCGTGGATGTCCCGCAGATGGTCTTTCTGCACGTTGGCGCACGTGCCGCGGGAAGGGCATCTGGGGACTCATTGATCTTCCCCGGACGATATGTAATATCGTACGTGTAGGTGGAGAGCTCTATCCTCCACCTCAAAATTTCATCATTTTTTATTTTGCCCCGTTGTGCGTTATCAAACATGAAGGCTACCGACCGTTGGTCGGTGATGAGGGCGAACCTCCTACCGGCTAGGTAGTGCCTCCAGTCTCGCACGGCCTCCACAATGGCTTGTGCCTCCTTCTCGACTGCAGAGTGGCGGATTTCCCAGGCGGTGAGGGTTCAGGAGAAAAATGCGACTGGCCTGCCCGCCTGGTTGAGGGTAGCAGCCAGCGCGACGTCTGATGCATCGCTTTCTACCTGGAAGGGGATGGTTTTCGCCCACCGCGTGCATGGCGGCCTTGATAATATTGGCTTTGATACGACTGAAGGCCGACCGGGCCTTAGCCATCAGGGGAAAAACCGTGGTCTTAATGAGTGGTCGGGCTTTGTCCGCATATCTGGGCGTAATAGGAAAAGAGTCCCAAGCACCGTTTGAGTGCCTTGAGGCTACGGGGAAGGGGAATTTCCTTTAGGGGGCGCATGCGGTCAGGGCCTGGGCCTAGGACCCCGTTTTCCACGACGTAGCCGAGGATGGCTAGCCGGGTTGTGTGGAAGCCCCACCCCTTAAAGGGGAAGTTCATATTCTGGGGAGGTCATGGGAAACCGGCTGGTCCTGGGTCCACCATTGGGGTTCTAACACTCTGGGATGGCGTTTAAAAACTGTCTGAAAGGACTGCTTCCAGGCCACAGATGTCAGGAGTGTTAGAAATCAGGAGATCCAATTTGCTTGGCCAGTCAAAGAGGTATTTTGGGAGCCTGCACCTTTTATGCACTCCCCTTCTCTTTGCTTAACACAGGGCAGCACGGTGGCGCAGTGGGTTAGCCCTGCTGCCTCACGGCGCCGAGGTCCCAGGTTCGATCCCGGCTCTGGGTCACTGTCCGTGTGGAGTTTGCACATTCTCCCCGTGTCTGCGTGGGTTTCGCCCCCACAACACAAAAGATGTGCAGGATAGGTGGATTGGCCACTCTAAATTGCCCCTTAATTGGAGAAAAATTAATTGGGTACTCTAAATTTATAAAAAAACAAATCTTTGCTTAGCATTTGTTTTATCCAGCCTATTTTAGAGATACCTGGATTAAATGCTCATTTTGCATCTGAGCAAGGATCAGCTTCTTCGTACAAAAGAAAGAACTGACTTGCATTTCTATGGCACCTTTTACAGCTTCAGGATGTTATTAAGCAATTCAAAGTACTTTACATGTACACTCATTGCCAGTATGCACATAGCAAGGTTTCTGAACAGCAATGACGTAACCAGATAACCTGATGTAACAATGTTATTTAAGGCATAAATATTGGCCATTATGGCCACATGGCCCCTTTTAGGGGTGACCTTTTGAGGTGCGCATGACTCACTAGTGGCCTATCACATGGAAGCATGAAAACCCCAACCAATGGGGAAAAGGCGCAGGGCCCTGGGAGCAGGAGCATTGGGCAGTGTGGGCCTGGAGTCAAGGAGTAAAGACTTGTATGATACACCTGTGTACCTGTGCATAGTTAAACCTCATTGCCATTTTCAATAAACGTCTTCATTGTTTTATTTTATTTATTATATGAGAAGCCTCCTCACTGATACTTTGCACTATTACAGGCAGGATACTTGGAGGACTGTCATGCTGTAATAGTATAATGGTGGGTAGCACGGTGGTGCAGTGGTTAGTCTCTGTGCAGCATTGCCAGATCCAGAGATATTCTGGGATTACCGCTAACTCTGGATCTGTAAAGACTTAATTACCTGCAAATGCTCACATTCAAAGTATTGTGTTGCATCTTTGACTTTGTCTACATATATGTTTCTGGAACATACCTCTTCATTCACCTGAGGAACATAGAACAGTACAGCGCAGTACAGGCCCTTCGGCCCTCGATGTTGCGCCGACCGCGAAACCTCTCTAAAGCCCATCTACACTATTCCCTTATCGTCCATATATCTATCCAATGACCATTTGAATGCATTTAGTGTTGGCGAGTCCACTACTGTTGCAGGCAGGGCATTCCACGCTCTTACTACTGTCTGAGTAATCAACCACCACCCTTTATCTTCTTCCAGCTAGCGAATTTCTGATCCAAACTGCTAAATCACCCTGAATCCCATGCCTCTGTATTTTCTGCAATAGCCTACCGTGGGGAACCTTATCAAACGCTTTACTGAAATCCATATACACCACATCAACTGCTTTATCCTCATCCACCTATTTGGTCACCTTCTCGAAGAACTCAATAAGGTTCGTGAGGCACGACCTACCCTTCACAAATCCGTATTGACTATCTCTAATCAAATTATTCCTTTCCAGGAAGGAGCAGTGCTCTGAAAGCTAGTGTTTGAAACAAACCTGTTGGACTTTAACATAGACATAGACATAGACATAGAACAGTACAGGCCCTTCGGCCCTCAATGTTGTGCCGAGCCGTGATCACCCTACTCAAGCCAACGTATCCACCCTATACCTGTAACCCAACAACCCCCCCCCAACCTTACTTTTTTTATTAGGACACTACGGGCAATTTAGCATGGCCAATCCACCTAACCCGCACATCTTTGGACTGTGGGAGGAAACCGGAGCACCCGGAGGAAACCCACGCACACAGGGGGAGGACGTGCAGACTCCACACAGACAGTGACCCAGCCGGGAATCGAACCTGGGACCCTGGAGCTGTGAAGCATTTATGCTAACCACCATGCTACCCTGCTGCCCTCCTGCTGCTTAACCTGGTGTTGTAAGATTTCTTACTGTCCTTTAATGGAGGAGCTTGTATTTGGTAGGCTTATGGGCAGTTTAATCGTTGCAACATCCCATGTAGGATATGACACTCAGACCCTCAATTGTGTTCAGAGTGGTAGCTCATCATTACCTCTGCAATTATAGTTAGGGAAGGACAATACATGCAGGTCTTGTGAGCAATGTTAATGAATAAGAGGTTGACTGGTCTATTATTCCCCAGAAACAATCTATTTGAAAAAATGAGAGAATTCCAAAGATTTATGACCTCTTGATGGAACCATCAATTCACTAGACACGTGCTTTAAGATATGAACAGTGGTTTTAATCTACTTACTACAGAGCCAGCCTGTTACCCGCTGAACTCTCGATGAACTCCAGGCTGGCTCTGGACAAGGGTATTTATACAGCAGTCCAGGGGGAGGAGTCGTGGGTGGAGCCAAGGGTGGAGCCCTGTACAAACCCCTGAGCATTCCCAGAGCTACTCCCCCTAGTGGTCAGATAACGCTACTGCGCTTACAATGGTATTGGTAAATACAGTGTGAATTACTAAGTTACATTCACCACACCTCTACATTACAATAGTGACGACACTTCAACAGTATTTCATTGGCTGTAAAGTGCTTTGAGATATCTAGTTGTGAATGCAAGTCACTTCTGTTTTTCTTTGAATGAAGACATTTCTCCTAATTTTCTTGGGACTATAATGCTGAATTCAACCCCTCCCTGACCAGCGCCTGAGATTGAACCAGAGTGACCCTATGTTGAGTTTCCACCCCCATACCCTTTCCATTACTATCTACATAATATTGCCCACCTCCATCTGCTAAAATGGACTGAATAGCTTGTTTCTGTGCTGCAATCTCCTTGGTTTCCAGGATGAGAACCGGAAAGAATGGGTATCCAGAGTTGTCAAAGGAACTTTGCTGTATGTGAATTCACTGTTGCATTTTCCCACATCACAATGTAACAGCACTTGGTGTGACAACAATAATCTCTCCCTCAATGTCAACAAAACGAAGGAGATTATCATCGACTTCAGGAAGCCTAGTGGAGAACATGCCCCTCTCTACATCAATGGGAACGAAGTAGAAAGGGTCGAGAGCTTCAGGTTTTTAGGTGTCCAGATCATCAAAAGCCTGTCTCGGTCCCCCCACGCCGACACTATAGTTAAGAAAGCCCACCAACGACTCTACTTTCTCAGAAGGCTAAGGAAATTTGGCATGTCAGCTGCGATCCTCACCAACAGATGCACCATAGAAAGCATTCTTTCTGGTTGTATCACAGCTTGGTATGGGTCCTGCTTTGCCCAAGACCTCAGGAAATTACAAAAGGTTGTGAATGTAGCCCAGTCCATCACGCAAACCAGCCTCCCATCCATCGAAGGACGGTTCAGTTAGCCAGATTAGAGCAGTTAGGTGGACATTTCTTTTACAAGGACGGGACATCACAGTGAAACGGACTAAGACACACACCTTTTTAGCAGACAACCTCCAATACCCAGGACAACCACATGATTGCGAAATAGTAGCCCCCCCTCCACAACACAGGACCCTTCATTGCTAAGATGCCCCCAGGGTTGCTCGTTCTGGGTGAGTGTGCTTTACACTCAATTTGGCTCTGTTTCATTCCTTAGTTCTCGGGTCGCCAGGTATTGTTAAGATACCACCACAAGTTTCAAGTTCAAGTTCAGACCAATAACGCCATACACCAGTTAGTAAGTTCAAACAAGACACGTTTATTATAACACGGTTATCTACTAATTGTGCATATAAAACTACAAGACTAGGCTAATCCTACCACTAACAGACCAATACTTATCTGGATAAGGGAACTGCCGGATCAGGGAACAACGGCCTCTAGCTTTGTCCTGAATCCGCAGGCTTCCAGTCGGTGTGCACTAAAGGGGTCAGGAGTGTCTACTCTCGTAGCGTGCGTTGTATGACACTTACTTGATGGCGGCTGCTGTTGACCAGGCCTCTCCTTCTCAAGGTCTTCTGCTGCAACGGTGTTGTGCTGGGAAGGGCTGGCTGGTCAAGGAGAGGCTGGCAGAGAGAGAGAGCTGGGGTCGCGGTCTCTGTCTTATACCTCTCCCAGGGTCCCACGCCCACCTGGGCGGACCCGCTATACACTCGCAATTGATTGGGTCTCTTCCCAATCGATTGATTTGAATTTCCCCAATAACGGGGCAGTCCCTCGATCACTGGGCGATTCTTGGGGCTTATTGTTTTGGACTTCTCTTGGCGCCGAGAAGTCTGGCCTTCTATTCAATGTAGCGATTTGAGTTAACTTGTTTCCATTGTACCTGGGAATCACCGGGTATCGCCTCATTAGTATGCTAACTTGTTTTCTTTCATAGTGCTGTTTGGTTTCTGCAGCAGTCAGAATACACGAGCGCTTTTGCAAGCTGCTTGCTTTTGCAACATGTCCATTTTCCCTGCATTCTTTGTAATCTTCCATTTTGTGTTGGGCAGTGGCCACCCCAGGTGGCTACATCCTGCTGCCTCGGAAAGGCAGCCAGCATAATTAAGGACCCCACGCACCCCGGACATACTCTCTTCCACCTTCTTCCGTCAGGAAAAAGATACAAACGTTTGAGGTCATGTACCAACTGAATCAAGAACAGTTTCTTCCCTATTGCCATCAGACTTTTGAATGTACCTACCTCGTATTAAGTTGATCTTTTCTCTACACCTTGCTATAACTGTAACATTATATTCTGCAGTCTCTCCTTCCTTCCCTATGTACGGTATGCATTGTTTGTACAGCATGCAAGAAACAATACTTTTCACTGTATACTAATACATCTGACAATAATAATTCAAATCAAATCAAATCAAAACTAGCTAATTGGCAGTGAAACACTTTGCAACTCCATCACAGCAGGAGTAATTAAAGCGCTATGTTTTGATAGGGGGTATAAGGAGTCACATATTCTTAAAAAAAAACAAGTCTAAATGGGGTAGGAATTGATGGATATACATTTACAAATCACTAAAAGAAGTGACAATGGTTAATATACCATAAGAAAGCAAACTAAGCAATGAGGTTTGTATTTATCATAGAATTTACAGTGCAGAAAGAGGCCATTCGGCCCATTGAGTCTGCACCGGCTCTTGGAAAAAGCTTTAGAGGGCTAGAATCGAAAATCAGAGAAGGTTCGCTAAATCTGGTGTGGGAATGTGGGGTGTCTGGGGTAGAAAAGTCCGGCACTTGCATAAACAGGTTGTTCAGTCCCTAAAGGTTGTTGTTGTCAGGGGTCCGGTTGTCAGGTTTCCGGGTATTTTAGGGATGCCTGGTTTCCTGTCTGTTGGATGCCCAGTGGCCATGGAGCCTGTTTGCCAGGGATTGGAGTTACCAGTGCCCTGGTTGCCATGGAGTTGACATGGAGCCCTGTTGCCAGGCAACACGGTACTCAAGGCCCTGGCGAGCAGGAAACTCTGTTGCCTGGGACCCCTGGTTGCCAGGGAACCTAGTTGCTAGGTGTCATAACATGCAGACATGCACATAATGAGATACATACAGAGGGGCAGCACGGTGGCGCAGTGGTTAGCCCTGTTGCCTCACGGCGCCGAGGTCCCAGGTTCGATCCCGGCTCTGGGTCACTGTCCGTGTGGAGTTTGCACATTCTCCCCGTGTCTGCGTGGGTTTCGCCCCCACAGCCCAAAGATGTGCAGTCTAGGTGGATTGGCCACACTAAATTGCCCCTTAATTGGAAAAAATGAATTGGGTATTCTAAATTTATTTTTTAAAAAGAGATACAAACAGGCAGCTAATAAATACAGAGAACATTATATAACCAATCAGCAGGCAGAACAATTGGGTGGTGGTGAGAAGGGCTGGGAGGAAGCAGTCAGTGCAGGGATCCTCTGTGGTCGTTCCCCTCAGTAACAAGTATACCGCTTTGGATACTATTGAGGGGGAGGACCTACCAGGGGTAAGCCACGGTGAACAGATCTCCAGCACTGAGTCCGTCCCTGTGGCTCAGAAGGGAAGGAGGAAGAGCAGGAGAGCAATAGTTATTGGGGACTCGATAGTTAGAGGGACTATCGAGTTCTGTGGCAATGAAAGAGACTCACGGATGGTATGTTGCCTCCCAGGTGCCAGGGTCCGTGACGACTCGGGCCGTGTTTTCAGAATCCTTAAGGGGGAGGGGGAACAGTCACAAGTCGTGGTACACGTCGGTACCAACAACATAGGTAAGAGAAGGGACGGGGATTTAAAACAGGAATTTAGGGAGCTAGGGTGGAAGCTGAGAGCCAGGACAAACCATGTTGTCATCTCTGGTTTGTTGCCGGTGCCACGTGCTAGCAAGGTGAGGGACAGGAAGGGAGTGCAGATAAACACGTGGCTACAGGAATGGTGTAGGAGGGAGGGTTTCAGTTACGTGGATAATTAGACCATAAGACCATAAGACATAGGAGTGGAAGTAAGGCCATTCGGCCCATCGAGTCCACTCCGTCATTCAATCATGGCTGATGGGCATTTCAACTCCACCTACCAGCATCCTCCCCGTAGCCTTAATTCCTCGCGACATCAAGAATTTATCTATCTCTGCCTTGAAAAGGAGAATAGTGGGTTTTGCACTGTCAATTTTTATTGAATTCAAATTTCACCCCTCTGCTGGGTTGGGATTTGAACCCAGGTTCCCAGAGCATTGCCCAGAGTCTCTGGATTACTAGTCCAGTGACGACACCAATAGGCCACTGCCTCCCCAGTATAATTGAAGCACATTCTGGGGAAGGTGGGGCCTGTACAGACAGGACGGTTTGCACTTGAACCAGAGGGGGACCAATATCCTGGGAGGGAAATTTGCTGCGGCTTTTCGGGGGGTTTAAACTAATTTGTCAGGGGGATGGGAAAACGAGCTGTAGTCCAGAAGCCAGTGTTGGGAGTAGTGAGGCACTGAGGAGGGTATCAAGGTCGCAGGAGTGTACCAGCAGACAGAAAGGTGGGTTGAAGTGTGTCTACTTCAATGCAAGGAGCATCAGGAATAAGGTAGGTGAGCTTGGAGCGTGGATTGGTACCTGGGACTACGATGTTGTGGCCCTTACGGAGACATGGTTAGAACAGGGACAGGAATGGTTGTTGGAAGTTCCGGGGTATAGATGTTTCAGTAAATGTAGGGAAGGTGGTAAAAGAGGTGGAGGAGTAGCATTGTTAATCAAGGATAGTTTAACGGCTGCAGAAAGGCAGTTCGAGGGGGATCTGCCTACTGAGGTAATATGGGCTGAAGTTAGAAATAGGAAAGGAGCGGTCACATTATCAGGAGTTTTCTATAGGCCCCCAAATAGTAATAGAGATGTGGAGGAAGAAATTGCAAAACAGATTATGGATAGGTGTGGAGGTCTCAGGGTAGTTGTCATGAGTGACTTTAACTTTCCAAATATTGATTGGAACCGCTATAGGTCGAACAGTTCGGATGGAGCAGTTTTTATACAGTGTGTGCAGGAGGGTTTCCTGACACAATATGTGGATAGGCCGACATGAGAGGGGGGGGGGGGGGACACATTGGATTTGGTACTGGGTAATTGATGCACGATCAATTACACAAAGACTAAGGTTGGGTACAACTGTGGCTTTGGTGCAGTCAGATACGTGGCCTCCTGCTGCAGCTGGCGAAATGGCAGATCAATGGAGGACACACATATTTATACTCCTCCTACTGGGCGGAGCCAGCCGGCAGGGGCTACCGGCGAACCTGTAATACAGATCCTACCTTACATCCCCTAATACAGGTGTACAGTGGTTCACCACATTCACCCCCTGTTAAAAATGAGTGCGGACGGGGTGGTGTGGAACTATATACAGTGTTCAGAATTATGCACAGAGTCTCAGAAAAGAAGTGAGGGGGAAGAAAAATGTCCATTTTGATGTTCCGGTGCCCGTTAGACGTTCAGTCGATCCGGTGCTTTGACGTTTCGCTGGGAGCGACGTAACATAAGAACATTAGGAGTAGGAGTAGGCCATCTGGCCCCTCGAGCCTGCTCCGCCATTCAATGAGATCATGGCTGATCTTTTGTGGACTCAGCTCCACTTTCCGGCCCGAACACCATAACCCTTAATCCCTTTATTCTTCAAAAAACTATCTATCTTTACCTTAAAAACATTTAATGAAGGAGCCTCAACTGCTTCACTGGGCAAGGAATTCCATAGATTCACAACCCTTTGGGTGAAGAAGTTCCTCCTAAACTCAGTCCTAAATCTACTTCCCCTTATTTTGAGGCTATGCCCCCTAGTTCTGCTTTCACCCGCCAGTGGAAACAACCTGCCCGCATCTATCCTATTTATTCCCTTCATAATTTTAAATGTTTCTATAAGATCCCCCCTCATCCTTCTAAATTCCAACGAGTACAGTCCCAGTCTACTCAACCTCTCCCCATAATCCAACCTTTTCAGCTCTGGGATTAACCTAGTTAATCTCCTCTGCACACCCTCCAGTGCCAGTATGTCCTTTCTCAAGTAAAGAGACCAAAACTGAGCACAATACTCCAGGTGTGGCCTCACTAACACCTTATACAATTGCAACATAACCTCCCTAGTCTTAAACTCCATCCCTCTAGCAATGAAGGGCAAAATTCCATTTGCCTTCTTAATCACCTGTTGCACCTGTAAACCAACTTTCTGTGACTCATGCACTAGCACACCCAGGTCTTTCTGCACAGCGGCATGCTTTAATATTTTATCATTTAAATAATAATCCTGTTTGCTGTTATTCCTACCAAAATGGATAACCTCACATTTGTCAACATTGTATTCCATCTGCCAGACCCTAGCCCATTCACTTAACCTATCCAAATCCCTCTGCAGACTTCCAGTATCCTCTGCACTTTTCGCTTTACCACTCATCTTAGTGTCATCTGCAAACTTGGACACATTGCCCTTGGTCCCCAACTCCAAATCATCTATGTAAATTGTGAACAATTGTGGGCCCAACACGGATCCCTGAGGGACACCACTAGCTACTGATTGCCAACCAGAGAAACATTAATCCCCACTCTTTGCTTTCTATTAATTAACCAATCCTCTATCCATGCTACTACTTTACCCTTAATGTCATGCATCTTTATCTGATGCAGCAACCTTTTGTGTGGCACCTTGTCAAAGGCTTTCTGGAAATCCAGATATACCACATCCATTGGCTCCCCGTTATCTACTGCACTGGTAATGTCCTCAAACAATTCCACTAAATTAGTTAGGCACGACCTGCCCTTTATGAACCCATGCTGCGTCTGCCCAATGGGACAATTTCTATCCAGATGCCTCGCAATTTCTTCCTTGATGATAGATTCCAGCATCTTCCCTACTACCGAAGTTAAGCTCACTGGCCTATAATTACCAGCTTTCTGCCTACCTTCTTTTTTAAACAGTGGTGTCACGTTTGCTAATTTCCAATCTGCCGGGACCACCCCAGAGTCTAGTGAATTTTGGTAAATCATCATTAGTGCATCTGCAATTTCCCTAGCCATCTCTTTTAGCACTCTGGGATGCATTCCATCAGGGCCAGGAGACTTGTCTACCTTTAGCCCCATTAGCTTGCCCATCACTACCTCCTTAGTGATAACAATCATCCCAAGGTCATCACATGTCATAGCCTCATTTCTATCAGTCGCTGGCATGTTATTTGTGTCTTCCACTGTGAAGACTGACCCAAAAAACCTGTCAGTTCCTCATCCATTTCCTCATCTCCCATTATTAAAACTCCCTTCTCATCCTCTAAAGGACCAATATTTACCTTAGCCACTCTTTTTTGTTTTATATATTTGTAAAAACTTTTCCTGTCTGTTTTTATATTCTGAGCAAGTTTACTCTCATACTCTATCTTACTCTTCTTTATAGCTTTTTTAGTAGCTTTCTGTTGCCCTCTAAAGATTTCCCAGTCCTCTAGTCTCCCACCAATCTTTGCCACTTTATATGCTTTTTCCTTCAATTTGATATTCTTCCTTATTTCCTTAGATTTCGAACGGTGGCGGCGATGCCGGTGCTGGCGGTGCTGGTGCTGGCCTGCTGTCAGATGACTCCGGGAGTGTGCCGAAATCTTCTTCGTCCTCTTGCGTGGGCAGTGGAAGGAGGGATGGGCCTGGTGGGGTTAATGTTGGGAGCACCGGGGGAGGGGAGGATGGCGCCTGGGTGGGGAAGTGTGTTTGGTTGGAACCTGACCGTGCCAAGTCCCTGAAGGGGACAATATCTTGGCGGCCGTTGGGGAACTCCACGTAGGCATACTGTGGGTTGGCGTGAAGCAAGTGTCCCCTGTCCACCAATGGGTCCGCCTTGTGGAGTCGGACGTGCAAGCCAAGTTGGGAGCGACACCCCGGATGTGGACTTGCTGGAGAAGGTAAAAAGACGTTCATGGGGTGTGTTATTCGTAGTGGTGCACAGTAGTGACCGGATGGAGTGTAGTGCATCAGGGAGGACCTCCTGCCAGCGGGAGGCTGGGAGGTTTCTGGACCGTCGGGCCAGCTGGACGACCCTCCAAACCGTCCCGTTCTCCCTCTCTACCTGCCCGTTTCTCCGGGGGTTGTAGGTTGTCGTCCTGCTGGAGGCGTGAGCAGGAACTGACGCAGCTCATCACTCATGAATGAGGATCCCCTGTCACTGTGGATGTAGGCTGGGAAACCGAACAGAGCAAAGGTTGTGTTGAGGGCTTTGATGACGGTGGCAGACGTCATATCGGGACATGGGATGGCGAAGGGGAACCTGGAGTAGTCATCGACCACACTGAGAATATATGTGTTGCGGTCGGTGGAGGGGAGGGGCCCTTTGAAATCAACACTGAGGCGCTCAAAGGGGCGGGAGGTCTTCACCAGGCGCGCACGGTCCGGCTGGTAGAAGTGCGGCAGGTTGCGAGCCTTGACAAGGTGGTACAGTCGTGTGACCCAGGGGTGACAAAGTAATTATAGTCAATTCTCCACCGCAAGATTTTATCGTTTTTGATCTTGCCCCGCTGTGTGTTATTGAACATGAAGGCTACCGACCGTTGGTCAGTGAGGAGAGTGAGGGGGGGGTCGACCTTTAGGGTCACGAGGCCGCAAACGGTGAGTGGTGGTAGGGGCCTGCCGCAATTGAGGGTGAGGCTCTGGAGATTGCACTGGAAATCCAGGCCCAGCAATAGTGCAGCGCAGAGTTTAGGAAGGACGTAGAGACGGAAACCGTTGAATTCTACGCCCTGGACTGTGAGATTGACCACACAGAACTCTCGGATCGGGACAGAATGGGATCCGGAGGCCAGGGAGATCCGTTGATTGGCGGGTGGACCACAAGGGCGCAGCGCCTTACCGTATCCGGGTGTATGAAGTTTTCGGTGCTCCCGGATTCCAGCAGGCAAGAAAATGAAATGAATGAAAAATGAAAATCGCTTATTGTCACGAGTAGGCTTCAAATGAAGTTACTGTGAAAAGCCCCTAGTCGTCACATTCCGGCGCCTGTTCGGGGAGGCTGTTACGGGAATCGAACCGTGCTGCTGGCCTGCTTGGTCTGCTTTCAAAGCCAGCGAATTAGCCCTGTGCTAAACAGTCCCATGGCCGTTGATTTTCACCGTTGTCGAAGTGGTGGCCAGGTTGTGTGGACGAGACTGGTCCAGCGTCATTGAGGTGAGCTGTGGGTGATCGTCAGAGGTTTCAGACGGAGAGTGTTGGGGGCCCAGGTCGTGGGATGTCGTTGGCGTTCCTGCCCCGTGGGGAAGACAAGATGGCGGCGTCTGGAGTTCCTGCAGGGAGCAAAATGGCGGCGCCCATGAGCCGCACGTGGACTGAGGGGAAGGAGATGGCGGCGCCCATTGTGCGTTTGTCAGGGGGGAGGGGGCGATAGCGGCGACTACGCGGGCCTGGCACACTATGGCGAAGTGGCCCTTTTTGTTACAAGACTTGCAAGTGGCAGTGCGGGCCGGGCAGCGTTGGCGGGGGTGCTTCTGCTGGCCGCAGAAGTAGCAGCGGGGACCCCCGGGGTGCGCGGATTGGCATGTGGCACAGGCGTATTCGCTAGGCAGGGCCTCAGCTGGGGGGATTGTTTGCAGGGTCCAGGAGGGATAGGAGGGGTGGGCCATGCTGTGTGAGGGGTAGGCCTGAACATTACGGGAGGCGACCGTCATGGAGAACGCTAATATTTTTGTCTCCGCTAGGTCGAGCGTAGTCCCTCCCAGCAGTCGCTGTCGGATGAGGTCCGACCCAATCCCCGTTATGAGCGCATCGCGCATGAGGAGATTAGAATCTTCGGTGGTCATAACGCCTGACAGTCACAGTCCCGGACGAGTGGGATTAGGGCCCACCAGAATTCTTCGATGGACTCACCAGGGAGTTGAGAGCGAGTGGCGAGTACTGCCTGGCGAAGAGCGTGTTCGCTATCTGTGCGTAGTTCTCTTTGAGGAGTGCCATGGCTTCCGCATAAGTCGGTGCGTCCTGGATCAGCGGGAACATGCTGGAGCTCAACCCAGAGTACAGGACCTGTATCTTCTGAGCCTCCGTCGGCGTGGGGGTTGCTGAGTTGATGTAAGCCTCGAAGCAAGCTAGCCAGTGATTAAAGTCTTTTCTGGCATCGGGCGAGTGCGGATCGAGCTGCAGGCGATCTGGTTTGATTCGGATATCCATCTTGTTGAAAATCTGACTGCAATAAATTAATGCACGATCAATTGCACAAAGACTAAGGTTGGGTACAACTGTGGCTTTATTGCAGTCAGATGTGTGGCCTCCAGCTGCAGCTGGCGAAATGGCAGATCAATGGAGGACACACATATTTATACTCCTCCTACTGGGCGGTGCTAGCCGGCAGGGGCTACCGGCGAACCTGTAATACAGATCCTACCTTCCATCCCCTAATACAGGTGTACAGTGGTTCACCACAGTAATGAACCGGGCCATAGAACATAGAACATTACAGCGCAGTACAGGCCCTTCGGCCCTCGATGTTGCGCCGTCCTGTGAAACCCCTCTAAAGTCCCTCTACACTATTCCCTTATCGTCCATATGCTTATCCAATGACCATTTGAATGCGTTTAGTGTTGGCGAGTCCACTACTGTTGCAGGCAGGGCATTCCACGCCCTTACTACTCTCTGAGTAAAGAACCTACCTCTGACATCTGTCCTGTATCTATCTCTCCTCAATTTAAGGCTATGTCCCCTCGTGTTGGACATCACCATCCGAGGAAAAAGGCTCTCACTGTCCACCCTATCTAATCCTCTGATCATCTTGTATGCCTCAATTAAATTACCTCGTAACCTTCTTCTCTCCAACGAAAACAGCCTCAAGTCCTTCAGCCTTTCCTCATAAGGTTTTCCCTCCATACCAGGCAACATCCTTGTAAATCTCCTCTGCACCCTTTCCAATGCTTCCACATCCTTCCTATAATGTGGCGACCAGAACTGCACACAATACTCCAAATGCGGGAAGTGTTAGCTTTGTTTGTGGTAGAGCACTTTGGAGATAGTGACCACAATTCGGTGTCTTTCACTATTGCAATGGAGAGGGGTAGGGCCATCCGGCAGGGCAAGGTTTATAATTGGGGGAGGGGTAATTATGATGCGATTAGGCAAGAATTAGGGAGCAGAAGATGGGAACAGAAACTGTCAGGGAAAGGCACAAATGAAAAGTGGAGCTTGTTCAAGGAACAAATACTGCGTGTCCTTGATAGGTATGTCCCTGTCAGGCAGGGAGGAAATGGCCGTGTGAGGGAACCATGGTTCACAAAAGAGGTTGAATGTCTTGTCAAGAGGAAACAGGAAGAATATGTAAGGATGAGAAAACAAGGTTCAGTTGGGTCGCTTGAGGGTTACAAGGTAGCAAGGAATTAGCTAAAAAAAAGGGCTTAGGAGAGCTAGGAGGGGGCATGAGAAGTCGTTGGCGGGTCGGATCAAGGAAAACTTTTCTTCAGTGTTCACCAAGGACAGGGGCCATGTTTTTGAGGCCATATGATGCGGGCGGATAGGCAGGAGGAGGTAGATGTTCTGAGGAAGGATGCATTAGCAATTTTGAAAAACCCGAGGGTCGATTTTGTGAGGGCCACGAAGAATTCAGCACGTGTTTTCAGGATACAAAGAAATAACATTTCTTTACAATAACATATATATAAAGCAGCAGCAACTTCCCTTGCTGCTCACTCCTCGCTCTCTGCTGCTTCCAAACTGGCCAGCTCTATTTATGCAGGGAGTCTGCTAATGATTTCTCCGCCCCCCCCCCCCCTCATTGGGGAAGCTCATACTCCCACAGGATTGTGGGATTGTCATTAGTCCCCAGCCAATGGTAAGCAGGCAGGTTATAACAGTCGACAAGTCCCCTGGCCCAGATGGGATATATCCAAGGATTCTTTGGGACGCAAGGGATGAGATTGCAGATCCTTTGCCTTTGATCTTTGGGTTCTCACGGTCCACGGGGATAGTGCCAGAGGACTGGAGAGTGGCGAATGTTGTTCCTCTGTTCAAGAAAGGGAATAGGAACAACCCTGGTAATTATAGGCCGGTTAGTCTTACTTCGGTGGTCGGTAAGTTAATGGAAAAGGTCCTGAAGGATAGGATTTATGACCATTTGGAAAGATGCAGCTTAATCCGGGATAGTCAACATGGATTCATGAAGGGTAAGTCTTGCCTCACAAATTTGATTGAATTCTTTGAGGAGGTAACTAAGTGTGTAGATGATGGTAGAGCAGTTGATGTTGTATACATGGATTTCAGTAAGGCGTTTGATAAAGTTCCCCATGGTCAGCTCATGAAGAAAGTAAGGAGGTGTGGAATAGAGGGAAATTTGATCAATTGGATAAGTAACTGGCTATCACATAGAAGACCGAGGATGGTGGTGGATGGAAAATGTTCAGACTGGAGACCAGTTACCAGCGGTGTACCACAGGGATCAGTGCTGGGTCCTCTGCTATTTGTGATTTTTATCAATGACTTGGAGAAGAGGGCTGAAGGATGGGTCAGTAAATTTGCTGATGACACCAAGATTGGTGGAGTAGTGGATGAGGTGGAGGGCTGTTGTAGGCTGCAAAGAGACATTGATAGGATGCAGAGCTGGGCCGAAAAATGGCAGATGGAGTTTAACCCTGATAAGTGCGAAGTGATTCATTTTGGTAGGAAAAATTTGAATGCGGATTACAGGGTCAACGGCAGGGTTCTGAGGAATGTGGAGGAACAGAGAGATCTTGGGGTTGATGTCCACAGATCTCTGAAGGTTGCCACTCAAGTGGATAGAGCCGTGAAGAAGGCCTATAGTGTGTTAGCGTTTATTAACAGGGGGCTTGAGTTTAAGAGCCGCGGGGTTATGCTGCAACTATACATGACCCTGGTGAGACCACATTTGGAGTATTGTGTGCAGTTCTGGTCACCTTATTATAGGAAGGATGTGGAAGCATTGGAAAGGATGCAAAGGGGATTTACCAGGATGCTGCCTGGTTTGCAGGATAGGTCTTATGAGGAAAGGTTGAGGGAGCTAGGGCTTTTCTCTTTGGAGCGGAGGAGGATGAGAGGCAACTTAATAGAGGTTTATAAGATGATGAGGGAGACAGATCGAGTGGACGTTCAGAGACTATTTCCTCGGGTGGATGTAGCTGTTACTAGAGGGCATAACTATAAGATTCAGGGTGGGAGATATAGGAGGGATGTCTGAAGTAGGTTATTTACTCAGAGAGTGGTTAGGGTGTGGAATGGACTGCCTGCTGTGATAGTGGAGTTGTACACTTTAGGAGCTTTTAAGCAGTTATTGGATAGGCACATGGAGCACACCAGAATGACAGGGAGTGGGATAGCTTGATCTTGGTTTCGGACAATGCTCGGCACAACATTGAGGGCTGAAGGGCCTGTTCTGTGCTGTACTGCTCTGTGTTCTATGTTAACACTTGGGGGTGGTTTCCCACTATAAAGGCACGAGGCACTCACACTCCGCCTCTTTCCACTGGTGACATCTGCAATGTGAGTCAGGGTGTACATATCATATAACTCCTACAGCACGTGGCTAAGAGTTGGTCTGGTTCAGTCAGACAGATTAATCACATTAGGTTAGCAGAGAGTCGAACTCACAGAGGATTGAGCCAACTGTGTGACAGGTTCAATAAATCATATTGAACTAACTTCAAGGTGTGGAGTATCTCTCAGGTAAAGCTGCATCCAGTTGCAGCCCGTGTTATCTCAGTGTGCTTAACACGACATGATACCAGGAGACTGCTATCCTTAGGTGATTTACCTCAATCTGTTCCGTGACGACCAGCTAATGTATCCCAGGACCATGGAGAAGATCCAGGCTCTGGAACAGTTGTGGACCTCCGGCACTCCCAGTGCCAACTGGCGGACTTTCAAGCAAAGGTTTCTGCTGTACATCGAAGCCTCAGACCTTGAGGCTGCGTCTGATACAAGGAAGATCGCGCTTCTCCTCTCAACAGCGGGTGATGAAGCCATCCAACTCTTCAACGCGCTGAACTTCACTGAAGGCCAGGACAAAACAAAGTTTCAGACCATCCTGGACAAGTTTGACAGTCACTGTGAAGTGGACACCAATGAAATCTTTGAGCGCTATATATTCAATCAACGCCTCCGTCTACTAGCAGAGGGCAGCAGAGCGGAGCTACTGATTGGCTGTTCCGGGGAGATTTGCATATGTGCAGTGCGGTCAGCCTAATTTGAAGGTGTACCTGCGAAAGAGACCCGAGGAGTTCGAGTGCAAGCAAGCATCCAGCAGAGGGCAGCAGAGCGGAGCTACTGATTGGCTGTTCCGGGAGATTGGCATACATGCAGTGCGGTCAGCCTAATTTGAAGGTGGCTTGTGAAGGGGCTGTTGTCAAGTGACTCACTTTGGAGCATCCGCGATGCTGAGGAGGTCGTGGATAGCACGTTCAGTGAGTTGGTCACACCGCAGATTAGGATTGGTGAGGGAGACAGGGAATGGGTGACCAAAAGGCAGAGAAAGAGCAGGAAGGCAGTGCAGGTGTCCCCTGCAGTCATCTCCCTCCGAAACAGGTATACCGTTTTGGATACTGTTGGCGGAGATGTCTCACCAGGGGAAGGCAGTAGTAGCCAGGCTCATGGCACCGTAGCTAGCTCTGCTGCACAGAAGGGTGGGAAAAAGACTGGCAGGGCTATAGTCATAGGGGATTCAATTGTAAGGGGTGTAGACAGGCATTTCTGTGGTCGAAAACGAGACTCCCGAATGGTATGTTGCCTCCCGGGTGCTCGGGTCAGGGATGTCTCCGATCGGCTGCAGGACGTACTGAAGGGGGAGGGTGAACAGCCAGTTGTCGTGGTGCATATAGGCACCAACGATATAGGTAAAAAAAGGGATGAGGTCCTACAATCAGAATTTAGGGAGTTAGGAGATAAGTCAGAGTAGAAATTTAAGAATAGTCAGAATGAATACGTGGCTTGAGAGATGGTGCAGGAGGGAGGGGGTTCAGATTTTTGGGACATTGGAACCGGTTCTGGGGGCGGTGGGACCATTACAAATCGGATGGTCTACACCTGGGCAGGACTGTAACCAATGTCCTAGGGGGTGCTTTTGCTAACACTGTTGGGGAGGTTTTAAACTAATGTGGCAGGGGGATGGGAACCAGATTAGGAAGTTAGAGGTCAGTAAAGAAGCAGCAACTAAAGCCAGTAAGGTACGAGACAATAAACTCAATGTGACTAAGGGGAAGAGTAGACAGGGAAGAGATGATGAACGCAAAGGTGGTCTGAGGTGCATTTGTTTTAATGCGAGAAGTGTAGCAGGTAAGGCAGATGAACTTAGGGCTTGGATCAGTACCTGGAAATATGATGCTATTGGTATTACTGAGACTTGGTTGAGGGAAGGGCAGGACTGGCAACTGAATATTCCAGGGTATAGATGCTTCAGGAGGGATAGAGAGGGAGGTAGAAGGGGTGGAGGAGTTGCATTATTCATCAGAGATGATATCACAGCTGTGATTAAGGAGGGCACGATGGAGGATTCGAGCACTGAGGCAATATGGGTGGAGCTGAGAAAAAGGAAGGGTGCAGTAACATTGTTGGGACTTTACTACAGGCCTCCCAAAAGCGAGCATGAAGTAGAGGTACAAATATGCAGACAGATTATAGAAAAATGTAGGAGCAATAGGGTGGTTGTGATGGGAGATTTTAACTTCCCCAACATTGAATGGGATTCGTGTAGTGTTGAAGGCGTAGATGGAGCAGAGTTTGTAAGGAGCATCCAGGAGAGATTTTTAGAGCAGTATGTAAATAGTCCAACTCGGGAAGGGGCCATACTGGACCTGGTATTGGGGAATGATCCCGGCCAGGTGGTTGATGTTTCAGTCGGTGATTACTTTGGGAATAGCAATCACAATTCCGTAAGTTTTAGAATACTCATGGACAAAGACGCGAGTGGTCCGAAAGGAAGAGTGCTAAATTGGGGAAAGGCAGAGTATAACAAAATTCGGCAGGAGCTAGGGAATGTGGATTGGGAGCAGCTGTTTAAGGGTAAATCCACATTTGAAATGTGGAAGTCTTTTAAGGAAAGGTTGATTAGAGTGCAGGACAGTCATGTTCCTGTGAAAATTAAAGATAGAAATGGCAAGATTAGGGAACCATGGAAGACGGGTGGAATTGTGAGACTAGCTGAGATGAAAAAGGAAGCATACATAGGATCGAGGCAACTCAAAACTGATGAGGCTTTGGAGGAATATCGGGAAAGTAGGACGAATCTCAAACGCGCAATAAAGAGGGCTAAAAGGGGTCATGAAATATCTTTGGCTAACAGGGTTAAGGAAAATCCCAAAGCATTTTATTCGTATGTAAGGAGCAAGAGGGTAACTAGAGAAAGGATTGGCCCACTTAAAGACAAAAGAGGACATTTATGCGTGGACTCAGAGGAAATGGGTGAGATTCTTAATGAGTACTTTGCATCGGTATTCACAAAGGAGAGGGACAAGACGGATGTTGAGGCTAGGGATGGATGTTTAAATACTCACGGTCAAGTTGTCATACGGAAGGGGGAAGTTTTGGGTATTCTAAAATACATTAAGGTGGACAAGTCCCCAGGACCGGATGGGATCTATCCCAGGTTACTGAGGGAAGCGAGGGTCAAAATAGCTGGGGCCTTAACAGATATCTTTGCAGCATCCTTGATCACGGGTGAGGTCCCGGAGGACTGGAGAATTGCTAATGTTGTCCCTTTGTTTAAGAAGTGTAGCAGGGATAATCCAGGGAATTATGGACCTGTGAGCTTGACGTCAGTGGTAGGGAAACTGTTGGAGAAGATACTGAGGGATAGGATCTATTCACATCTGGAAGAAAATAGACTTATCAGTGATAGGCAGCATGGTTTTGTGCAGGGAAGGTCATGTCTTACAAACCTAATAGAATTCTTTGAGGAAGTGACAAAGTTAATTGATGATGGAAGGGCTGTAGATGTCGTATACATGGACTTTAGTAAGGCGTTTGATAAGGTTTCCCATGGCAGGTTGATGGAAAAAGTGAAGTCGTATGGGGTTCAGGGTGTACTAGCTAGATGGATAAAGAACTGGCTGGGCAACAGGAGACAGAGAGTAGTGGTGGAAGGGAGTGTCTCAAAATGGAGAAGGGTGACTAGTGGTGTTCCACAGGGATCCGTGCTCGGACCACTGTTGTTTGTGATCTACATAAATGACCTGGAGGAAGGTATAGGTGGTCTGATTAGCACGTTTGCAGATGATACTACTATTGGTGGAGTTGCAGATAGCTAGGAGGACTGTCAGAGAATACAACAAAATATAGATAGATTGGAGAGTTGGGCAGAGAAATGGCAGATGGAGTTCAATCCAGGCAAATGCGAGGTGATGCATTTTGGAAGATCAAATTCAAGAGCGGACTATATGGTCAATGGAAGAGTCTTGGGGAAAATTGATGTGCAGAGAGATCTGGGAGTTCAGGTCCATTGTACCCTGAAGGTGGCAACGCAGGTTGATAGAGTGGTCAAGAAGGCATACAACATGCTTGCCTTCATCGGACGGGGTATTGAGTACAAGAGTTGGCAGGTCATGTTACAGTTGTATAGGACTTTGGTTTGGCCACATTTGGAATACTGCGTGCAGTTCTGGTCGCCACATTACCAGAAGGATGTGGATGCCTTGGAGAGGGTGCAGAGGAGGTTCACCAGGATGTTGCCTGGTATGGAAGGTGCTAGCTATGAAGAAAGGTTGAGTAGATTAGGATTGTTTTCGTTGGAAAGACGGAGGTTGAGGGGGGACCTGATTGAGGTCTACAAAATTATGAGAGGTATGGACAGGGTGGATAGCAACAAGCTTTTCCCAAGAGTGGAGGTGTCAGTTACAAGGGGTCATAATTTCAAAGTGAGAGGGGGAAAGTTTAAGGGAGATGTGCGTGGAAAGTTTTTTACGCAGAGGGTGGTGGGTGCCTGGAACGCTTTACCAGCGGAGGTGGTAGAGGCGGGCACGATAGCATCATTTAAGATGCATCTAGACAGATATATGAACGGGCGGGGAACAGAGGGAAGTAGACCTTGGAAAATAGGAGACAGGTTTAGATAAAGGATCAGGATTGGCGCAGGCTGGGAGGGCCGAAGGGCCTGTTCCTGTGCTGTAATTTTCTTTGTTCTTTGTTCTTTGTACTAGTGCCGTCCTGCAACTTTGGTGATATTGCTGACTCCATGATCAGAGACCAGATCGTTTTCGGAGTTTACTCTGATCTTCTGAGAGAGCAGCTTTTAAAAATCAAGAATATGACCCTGCCAGTCGCAATTGAAACATGTACAGTGCATGAACACGCCAAAAATCGGTATTCCCAATATAAATTGGCTGAAAAGGAGAAACTAGCCTCCCACGAGGCAGAGAGTGTGCTGGCCATCACCCGGATGCAGCGCCTCAGCATTGATGAAAGCGGCCATTTTGCGCGCCCTTCCCGGAGTCCCACGCAGGCGCGATGCAAATGGGATAACGAAGCGGCCGATCACCACACTGCACAAGTGCGAAAGTCTGCCGACCGCACTGCACGTGTGACGACGCACAGAGCGTAATGACGTCATGACGTGCCCGAACTGCGGCACTGTCCACTTAAAGAGGCAGGCGATGTTTAAATTGCGGAAAGCCTGGACACTATGCAGCCGTGTGCGGGTCTGCACCAACAGTCAGGAGCCAGCGCTCCCCATTCCAACGCAGATGCGTTAGGAGTGTACAGCAAGGTTTACAGGATTCTGATCCTGGCAGTACAACGGATCCAGAGGACGACTGCCTGGAGTGCCCCGACCATGTGGGCATCATTACCACACGTGAACATGCCTCAGCGACATCATCACGACGCCTGTCATCCTCAATGTCGATTCTGCGGACGAATGGCGTGCGGTGCCGCAAGTAAATCAATGCTCAATCCAGTTCATGCTGGACACAGGTGCTGCTGCCAATCTCCTGTCACAGGCGGATTTCAACCACATAAAGAAGGCACCCAAACTCCTTCCAGCAGCCTGCCAGCTCCTGGACTATAACGGCAATGCCATCACAGCCCTGGGATCCTGCCACCTGCTTGTCTCCAACAAGAACAATCACGCAAGGCTAAGGTTTGAAATCGTCAGGCCAGACAGGGCCTCCCTGCTCGGCGCACAGGCATGCAAGCAGCTACATCTTGTGCAGCGGGCGGGTCTACACAATAACCTCCCCCAATGAGGATTTTCAAGCCGACATTGACAACATCCTCGCTCAGTATCCGGATGTGTTCGACGTGATGGCCACTCTGCCATATCGGTACAAGATCCTGTTATGGCCTGATGCCATGCCTGTGTTCCACGCACCACGCCGGGACCCGGCTCCATTGAAGGAGTGCCTGAAGGCGCAGCTAAAGGATCTTCAGGACCAGGGCATCATCTCCAAAGTTACAGAACCGATTGACTGGGTCAGCTCGATGGTCTGTGTGAAAAAGCCTTCAGGTGAGCTGCGCATCTGTATTGATCCCAAGGATCTCAACCAGAATATAATGCGTGAATACTACTCCATCCCAAAGCGGGAGGAACACACAAGTGAGATGGCACACGCCTGGTTTTTCACAAAGCTAGATGCGTCACAGGGATTCTGGCAAATTCAGCTGGATGAGTCCAGCAGAAGGCTCTGAACCTTCAACACATCGTTTGAAGATACTGCTACAATTGTATGCCCTTTGGCATTGTCTCGGCCTCGGAGATCTTCCATAGAATCATGGAGCAGATGATGGAGGGCATTGAAGGGGTTCGTGTGTATGTGGACGACGTTATCATTTGGTCCGCAACCCCCGAAGAGCACACCTCTCGTCTCCAGCGGGTATTCCGCCATGTCCATGCCAATGGCCTCAAGCTGAACAGGGCCAAGTGTTGCTTTGGTATGTCGACACTTAACTTCTTAGGTGATCAGATCTCTCAGCAGGGTGTGCGCCTGGACACAGACAAGGTCAAGGCCATCGAAGCCATGAAGACCCCTGAAGACAAGAAGGCAGTACTGCGTTTTTTTAGGCATGGTAAACTTATTGGGCGTTTGTCCCAAAGCTGGCCTCACACACCACGGCCCTCAGACACCTGGTGAAAAAGTCCACTGCCTTTGAGTGGCAGGCAGCTCATCAAGCAGAGTGGTTGGAGCTGAAAGCCAAGCTCACCGCTGCACCTGTATTGGCATTTTTTGACCCTGACAGGGAAATGAAAATCTCGACAGATGCGAGCCAGGACGGCATCGGTGTGGTGTTGCTCCAGCGTGATGACACCTCATCCTGGGCATTGGTTACCTACGCATCATGGGCAATGACACCCACCGAGCAGTGGTATACCCAAATTGAAAAGGAATGCCTGGGCCTTCTCACTGGAATTCTCAAGTTCCACGATTATTTCTACGGCCTGCCGATGTTCTTCTGTCGAGACGGACCACAGGCCTCTGGTCCACATTATCCACAAGGACCTGAATGACATGTCGCCCCGGCTGCAGTGTATCCTCCTCAGACTCCGGAGGTATGACTTTGAACTCGTGTACACTCCTGGCGAGGAGCTCATTATTGTGGATGCCTTGTCCCGCTCCATAACCTTGCCTGCTGACCCGCTGGCATTCGTCCAACAGATTGAATCACAGGTGCAGCTGTGGGCCAGCAACCTCCTGGCATCGGATGAAAATGTGATTCGCATTCGTGAGGAGACAGCCAAAGACCCTCTTCTGCAGCGTTTCATGCGCCACCTCGCCATGGCTGGCAAAAAGGGGAGTGCCCTCAATTCTTCAATGTGAAGGACAACCTGACGTTGGTTGATGGTATCCTCCTCAAGCTGGACTGCTTTGTCATTCCACTCAGCCTCCAGAGCTTGGTGCTCTGGCAAATCCACGAGGGACATCTGGGTGTTGAGAAGTGCAGGCGCAGAGCCAGGCAAGCTGTCTACTGGCCTGGGATTAGTCAGGACATCTCAAATATGGTCCTCAACTGTCCGACCTGTCAACGCTTCCAGCCAACACAGGGCAAGGAGACACTTCAGCAGCATGAAATCGTGACCTCCTCGTGGTCCAAGGTAGGCATTGACCTCTTTCATGCCAATGGTCGTGATTATGTGTTAATCATTGATTATTTTTCTAACTACCCAGAAGTTGTGAAGCTCTCGGACCTTCAAAATTCCATTCACCTTCTTAATCACCTGTTGCACCTGTAAACCAACTTTTTAAGACTCATGCACTAGCACACCCAAGTCTCTCTGCACAGTAGTATGTTTTAATATTTTATCATTTAAATAATAATCTCTTTTGCTGTTATTCCTACCAAAATGGATAACCTCACATTTGTCAACATTGTATTCCATCTGCCAGACCCTAGTCCATTCACTTAACCTATCCAAATCCCTCTGCAGACTTCCAGTATCCTCTGCACTTTTTGCTTTACCACTCATCTTAGTGTCGTTTGCAAACTTGGACACATTGCCCTTGGTCCCCAGCTCCACGCACGCACGAACAGACTCAAAAACAGCTTCTTCCCCACTGTTAACAGACTCCTAAATGACCCTCTTATTGACTGACCTCATTAACACTACACCCTGTATGCTTCAACCGATGCCAATGCTTATGTAGTTACATTGTATAACTTGTGTTGCCCTATTATGTATTCTCATGTATTTTCTTGTATTTTCTTGAATTTTGTTTAATTCCCTTTTCTTCCATGTACTGAATGATCTGTTGAGCTGCTTGCAGAAAAATACTTTTTACTGTACCTCGGTACACGTGGCAATAAACAAATCCAATCCAATCCAAATCATCTATGTATCATTCCCATCTGCTACTGTATGTAAATAAGTACATTTTTCAGACTACACATGTAAATACTTTCACATAGGCCATAGAAAAACATTTCAAAAGGGGAGATGTCATGATATGCAGACATACACATAATGAGATACAAGCAGGCAGCTAATGAACACAGAGAACAGGACATAACCAATCAGTAGTCAGAACACTTGCGGGTGGTTTCCCACTATAAAGGCACGAGGCACTCACACTCCGTCTCTTTCCACTGGTGACATCTACAGTGTGAGTCAGGGTGTACATATCATATAACTCCTACGGCACGTGGAGTTGGTCTGGTTCAGTCAGACAGATTAATCACACTAGGTTAGCAGAGAGTCGAACGCACAGAGGATTGAGCTAACTGTGTGACAGGTTCAATAAATCAGATTGAACTAACTTCAAGGTGTGGAGTATCTCTCAGGTAAAGCTGCATCCAGTTTCAGCCCGTGTTATCTTATTGTGCTTAACACAACACTCGGGTGCCCTGTTGCCAGGGAGCTCGGTTGTCAGGGAGCCCAGTTGCTAGTGAGCCCTGTTGCCAGGGAGTTAGTTTGCCATGGAGCCCAGTTGCTAGGGTGCCCTGTTGCCAGGGAGTGGTTGACATGATGCCTGGTTGCCAAGGAGCCCAGTTGCTAGGGAGCCCTATTACCAGGGAGCTTGGTTGCCATGACACCCAGTTGCTAATGAACTTTGTTGCCAGGGAGCTCGGTTGCTGGGAACCCAGTTGCCAGGTAGTGGTTGCCATGGAGCCCTGTTTCTAGGGAGCCCTGTTGCCAGGGAGTGGTTGCCATTGCGCCCAGTTGCCAGGAATCCTGTTGCTAGGGTGCCCAGTTGCTTGGGAGACTGGTTGCCAGGGAGTGTTGCCATGGAGCCCGGTTGCCAGTGAGTGGTTGCCATGGAGCCCGGTTGCCAGGGAGTAGTTGCCATGGCGCCGGGTTGCGAAGGAACCTTGTTGTCAGGTAGTGGTTGCCATGGAGCCCGGTTGCCAGGGAGTGGTTGCCATGGAGCCCGGTTGCCAGGGAGTGGTTGCCATGGCGCCCAGTTGCGAAGGAACCTTCTTGTCAGGTAGTGGTTGCCATGGAGCCCGGTTGCCAGGGAGTGGTTGCCATGGAGCCCGGTTGCCAGGGAGTGGTTGCCATGGAGCCCGGTTGCCAGGGAGTGGTTGCCATGGCGCCGGCAGGAGGCGGGGCGCTGCCGCACCCTCCCACAAGGCCCCGCGCTCTCGCTCGGTCCGCTCCCGTTCCATGTCGGCGCCGTCACTGCAGAGAGGCCGCGGCCGCCTGAGGCCCGGGCCGCCCGCCCTGCTCCTCTTCACCCTCCTGCTGCAGCCCGCCCGACCCTTCTACCTGCCCGGCCTGGCGCCCGTCAGCTTCTGTCAGAGCGGCCAGGAGACCGAGAGCTGCAAGGTGAGAGCGAGGGAGCCCCGGAGTGAGGGAGGCCCGGAGTGAGGGAGTGGGCCCCGGAGTGAGGGAGTGGGCCCCGGAGTGAGGGAGTGGGCCCCGGAGTGAGGGAGTGAGGCCCGGAGTGAGGGAGCGGGCCCCGGAGTGAGGGAGTGGGCCCCGGAGTGAGGGAGTGGGCCCCGGAGTGAGGGAGTGGGCCCGGAGTGAGGGAGTGGGCCCCGGAGTGAGGGAGAGGGCCCGGAGTGAGGGAGAGGGCCCGGAGTGAGGGAGAGGCCCCGGAGTGAGGGAGAGTGGGCCCCGGAGTGAGGGAGTGGGCCCCCGGAGTGAGGGAGTGGGCCCGGAGTGAGGGAGTGGGCCCGGAGTGAGGGAGTGGGCCCCGGAGTGAGGGAGTGGGCCCCGGAGTGAGGGAGTGGGCCCGGAGTGAGGGAGTGGGCCCCCGGAGTGAGGGACTGGGCCCCCGGAGTGAGGGAGTGGGCCCCGGAGTGAGGGAGTGGGCCCGGAGTGAGGGAGTGGGCCCCCGGAGTGAGGGAGTGGGCCCCGGAGTGAGGGAGTGGGCCCGGAGTGAAGGAGTGGGCCCCCGGAGTGAGGGAGTGGGCCCGGAGTGAGGGAGAGGCCCCGGAGTGAGGGACTGGGCCCCCGGAGTGAGGGAGTGGGCCCCGGAGTGAGGGAGTGGGCCCCGGAGTGAGGGAGTGGGCCCCGGAGTGAGGGAGAGTGGGCCCCCGGAGTGAGGGAGAGCGGGCCCCCGGAGTGAGGGAGTGGGCCCCGGAGTGAGGGAGTGGGCCCCGGAGTGAGGGAGAGTGGGCCCCCGGAGTGAGGGAGAGTGGGCCCCCGGAGTGAGGGAGTGGGCCCCGGAGTGAGGGAGTGGGCCCGGAGTGAGGGAGTGGGCCCGGAGTGAAGGAGTGGGCCCCCGGAGTGAGGGAGTGGGCCCGGAGTGAGGGAGTGGGCCCGGAGTGAAGGAGTGGGCCCGGAGTGAGGGAGCGGGCCCCCGGAGTGAGGGAGTGGGCCCGGAGTGAAGGAGTGGGCCCGGAGTGAGGGAGCGGGCCCCCGGAGTGAGGGAGAGTGGGCCCCCGGAGTGAGGGAGAGTGGGCCCCCGGAGTGAGGGAGAGTGGGCCCCCGGAGTGAGGGAGAGTGGGCCCCCGGAGTGAGGGAGAGTGGGCCCCCGGAGTGAGGGAGAGGGGGCCCCCGGAGTGAGGGAGAGTGGGCCCCGGAGTGAGGGAGAGTGGGCCCCGGAGTGAGGGAGAGTGGGCCCCCGGAGTGAGGGAGAGTGGGCCCCCGGAGTGAGGGAGAGTGGGCCCCCGGAGTGAGGGAGAGTGGGCCCCCGGAGTGAGGGAGAGTGGGCCCCCGGAGTGAGGGAGAGTGGGCCCCCGGAGTGAGGGAGAGTGGGCCCCCTGGAGCGAGGGAGAGGGTGGGCCCCCTGGAGCGAGGGAGAGGGTGGGCCCCCCGGAGCGAGGGCCCTGTCGAGGCTGCACTTATTTCACTTCCTGCACAGCTCAGCTTGTCAGTGCAGGAAGAGAGGGCCCCGGAGTGAGGGGGAGGGGGCCCCGGAGTGAGGTAGAGGGAGGGAGGGCACTGGGTGTGAGGGGGTGGGGTGGGAGGGCACTGGCAGTGGTGGGGGGGGGGGGGGGGGAAGGAAGAAGAGAGCCCTGGGACGGTAGGCTTTGCTGTTGTTCCCAGAGCTCTCTGAAGTTCTTGTCTACAGTACCTCGATGTGAACAGTCTGGTTAAGCCTCAGAGTTGCTGGGAGAGGGATGGCGTTGGTGATGAAGGAATGGAGTTTGTGACTATTTACTTGGAGGAAATTTCTGCTGATCCAGTACTGGATGTCAGTGGACAGTAGAGAGGTCAAAAGAGGTGGTGGTGAGAAATAGCTGGGTATTGTTCGCTCATCGGAGCAGTTGCCAAAGGGGCAGAACATTTTCCATGCTTCTCTGTAGATGAGAAACAGAAGCTTGTGGTTAAAGTTGGGTACCGGGGGACACCAGAGCTAACATTGAGGGAGTTGGAAGAGAAGGAATGTAGCTGATGCTCTGGCTATGATTGGACTGGTTAGAATGGCCCCACGTGTGAGCAGCCTCACCCAGGTGGATGACAGAGGGATGGTGTTGTCAAAGGCTGCAGACAAGTTGAGAACGATAAGGAGAGAAACTTTACCCCTGTCACAGTCAGAAAGGACAATCTTTGTGACTTTAATAGCCATTTTGGTACTGTGGTGGCAGAGACTGAAACGTGATCGGTAGGATCAAACATGAGTTCTAGAAAAGATGGACACAGATTTTAGAGATGACAACATGTTCCAGAACTATGGAATGGGAGGTTGGAATAAAAACAAAATGTTGGTAAGACTCGGCACGTCTGGAGAGAGAAACTGAGGAAGATTAACCTCAGATCAACAATATTTTTCTCTCCACAGATGCTGTTGGATCTGCTGAATATTTCCAGCACTTTGCTTTAGAATCAACAGTATTTTGCTTTTATTAAAGAAAGATTGGAAATAGGGCAGCAGTGTGCAAGATGTTGGGGTGAAGAGTGATGATGTCAGATTTGAGAGAGGAACAAACAGCTGTAAACATTATCTGCTAATTAGGAATTAACAGGAAAGTGCAGATATTTCCTGATAATCTGAAGTGCTGAAAAAAATTGAACGGTTTCAATTGAGCAATTCTAGCAAAAATTCAGAATCAGACTGTTTGGACATTCCTTCCCTTACTTAACAGACTTAAATGCATTTTTCCTTTTCCAACAAAGACCTTAGATTGGTAGGTAAAGTTCCATCTAAGAACTTTGATGCATTGCAATGTTTTGTTGTTCAAAATGTTTCATAAGTAAGGAATCTGATACCCTCTTCTAAACTATTCCACTTATAAGCTCCAAATAACACAAAACAATACAGCACAGGAACAGGCCCTTCGGCCCTCCAAGCCTGTGCCGACCATGGAACCTGCCTAAACTAAAACCGTCTGCACTTACGGAGTCCGTATCCTTCCATTCCCACCCTATTCATATATTTCTCTCGGTGCCCCTTAAATGCCGCTATCGTACCTGCTTCCGCCACCTCCCCAGGCAGCGCGTTCCATATATTTACCACATTCTGTGTTTGAAAAAAAAACTTGCCTCGCACATCTGTTCAAAACTTTCCCCTACGCTCTTTAAACCTATGTGCCCTGGTACTTTACTCTCCTACCCTAGGAAAGAGCATCTGACTATCCACTCTGTCGATGCCACTCATAATCTTGTCGACATCTATCGGGTTGTGTCTCAATCTCCGTCATTCCAATGAGAACAGACCGAGTTTATCTAATCTCTTCTCATAGCTAATGCCTTCCATACGAGGCAACATCCTAGTAAAACCACTTCTGTACCCTCTCTAAAGTATCCACATCCTTCTGGTAATGTGACATCCAGAATTTTTATATTCAGTGCCCAACCGATGAAGGCCAGCATGCCGTATGCCTTCTTGACCATTTTATCCACATGTGTTGCCACTTTCAGTGATCAGTAGACATGCATGCCCAGATCTCTCTGCCTGTCAATACTCGCAAGAGTTCTACCATTTATTCTGTAATTCCTACATGCATTGGACCTTCCTAGTGCATTATCTCACACTTTCCGGATTAAACTCCATCTGCCATTTTTTCGCCCCCAAGACTCCAGCCAGTTTATATCCTGCTGTATGCTCTGACAATCCTCTTCACTATCCGCAACTCCACCAATTTTTGTGTCATTTGCGAACTTACTGATCAAACCAGCTACATTTTCTTTCAAATCATTTCTATACGCTGCGAACAACAAAGGTCCCAGAACTGATGGTGGAACGGCACTGGTCACAGCCTTCCATTCCAAAAAGCACCCTTCTATTGTTACTCTGTCTTCTGTGCCCAAGCTAGTTCTGTATCCAACTTTTCTTTTTAAAGTACCGAATTCATCCAATTGGAGCAATTTAGCGTGGCTAGTCCACCTACCCTGCATATCTTTGTGTTATGGGGTGAAACCCACGCAAACACAGGGAGAATGTGCAAACTCCACACGGACAGTGACCCAGAGCCGGAATCGAACCTGGGACCTCGACGCCGTGAGACTACAGTGCTTGCCACAGTGTTGCCTTAGTTTTGTATCCAACTTGCCAGCCCTTCTCTGATCCATGTGAGTTCACTTTTTGTACCAATCTACCGTGAGGTACCTTGTCAAAGGCTTTATTGCAGTCCATGTATACAACATCTACTGCCTTTCCCTCATCTATCATCTTTGTCACTTCCTCGAAAAACACGGATCAAATTAGTGAGGTGCGACCTCCCCTTCGCAAAACCATGCTGTCCATCACTGCTAAGTGCATTTGTTTTCAAATGTGAGTAAATCCTGTCTTTAGCAAGGCTCACCGGGATTATCCCTGCTGCCCTTAAACAATGAAACAACATTGGCTACTCTCCAGTCCTCTGGAACGTCACCTGTAGCCAATGAGGATACAAAGATTACCGTCAAGGCCCCAGCAATTTCCTCTTCTGTTTTGTTGCATTGTCACTCTATACATTGATCAGTGTTCCTGTTCTGACCACAAGCTACAGAACCTCTGCAGTCAAACTTTTCAAATCGTAGTTATGTGTCAATAGATATAATTTGTAAACTTGCCTTCTCCCTTCCTCGTTTCAACTTTGATAGCCTGAGCTGATGGATTTGAACATCTTAATAATTGGTTTTGCACATCACTAATAAGCAGATCCCAGTTTATTTTCCTTGCAAACCTCATCCATGGCTGTCACAATCCTCTCATTGGCAAAAGTAAAAACAAGTACAATTGACCTCTGCCCTGGTGTATTGAGCATAAAAATGGCCAGGATTGCATTCCCTTGTCGAGAGGTTACTGTTGGGTGAATGCATGATTAGACGTGGCTGCAATGCTCCTTGCATTCAAATTGTATGGCTAGTAATTGATCAAAGATCAGAAATGAATAATGGCAGGGAAATCCCAAAGGGTGTGAGCAGCTGCATCCGTGCAAGGAAACTGTACCTTTAGAAACAACAGGAAAGCACTGGTGGAGAAAATTTGTTTGAAAATAAGATGAGCTAAAACAGCCATGGGAAATAAGAGAATAATGCGTAACCAGTGCTTGTGATAAAGTATTCATGCTGACTTTTGGTGCCATTCTCAGCCACCACAGCACTATCCAATCCATTACAATAGCCGGAGTAAATAAAGTGTTTTTTTAATCCTCCACTCTCCGCATAATTCATTCATCACAGATTCAGTTTCTGTTGATATTCATAACAGCTACCAAGGCACTTTGAAAATCATGACTGGGTCCAGATTTATGAAAGGGGATCAGGGGTTATGGGGAAAAGGCAGGAGAATGGGGATGAGAAAAATATCAGCCATGATTGAATGGCGGAGCAGACTTGTTTCTGCTCCTATGTCTTATGAACGAAACCCTGAAGTTTTTAAGCTTATAAATTGTAAAGTGGATAAGGGGGAAGCAGTGAAGAGATTTAGTTGGATTTCAAAGAGGTTCCATCAAGACCTTATCACACAACACTCATGGGGTTGGGGATTATATATCAGCATGGATTGGGGCAAATTAGTTGGAATAAAGAGGTAATTTATGAGCTGGCAGACTTGTATTTGCAGGACATCGTCAGGGACGTTCTGGTACATCAGCTATTTACAATTTAACGTGTCAACCATGGCTCAATTAGCATTGAGTCAGAGGTTCTGGGCGTGGACATTTATTAAGCTGTGCTGTGGGGGAGGGGAGGTTGGGTGCCTGAAGGAGGAAACAACAGTGAGATTGGGGATAGAGGCGGGAGCGGCCAGGGTCAGCATGGGTCAGCTGATTTACGGAAGCGTTATGGGGGGAAAATCGGTGCTAAGCGGGTGGTTGGCAGGGGAGGGGGGGAAATGGGGTGCTGCTTTGCTGACTGAAGGGGAGCCAACTTTTGGGTACAGATGGAGTGTCGGGTTGGGGGGGCCTCCGGTGGGAGGGCTGGAGCGAGCGGGGGCTGCGAGCGCGTGGTTGGCCGAAAAAGGGAGATGGCTAGTCGGCGGCGGGGGTGTGTGGCTTAACCCCCCCCCCCCCCCCCCGGCTGATCACATTGAATGTGAGGGGTCTGAACGGGCCGGTCAAGAGGGTCTGCTTGTTCTCGCTCTTAAAGGGATTAAAGGTGTATGTGGCTATGCTACAGGAGACGCATTTAAAACTCGCTGACCAAACGAGGTTAAGGAGGAGATGGGTGGGTCAGATGTTCCATTTGGGGTTAGACTCGAAGACCAGAGAGGTGGCAATTCTGGTCAGAAAACGGGTGGCATTCAAAGCAAGGAGTATTGTGGCGGACAAAGGGGGGCAGGTACGTTATGGTGAGTGGGAAGCTGCAGGGGGTACGGGTGCTTTTAGTGAACGTCTATGCCCCGAACTGGGACGACATGGAATTCATGAGGCGCATGCTGGGTAAAATCCCAGACTTGGGAGTCAAGTAATTTGATAATGGGGGTGTACTTCAACACAGTCCTGGATCCGGCATTGGACCGGTCTAAGTCCAGGTCAGGGAAGAGACAGGCGGCGGCCAAGGCCCTGAGGGAGTTTATGGATCGGATGGGGGGAGCGTGGTCCCATGGACATTCGTGCAGCCAAGTGCGAAGGGGTTCTCTTTTTTTCTCCCACATTCACAAAGTGTACTCTCGGATTGACTTTTTTGTGTTGAGCAGGGCGTTAATCCCAAGGGTGGAGGGGGTAGAGTATTCGGCCATTGCTGTCTCAGACCATGCCCCGCACTGGGTGGACTTGCGACTAGGGGCGGAGGGAGGGCAGCGCCCTCTCTGGAGACTAGATGTGGAACTGCTAGAGGATGAAGAGGTGTGCGAGCGGATAAGGAGCATCCAAAACTGTGACAACAAATGTTAAAGGGGAGGCAACAGCAACAATGGTCTAGAAGGCTATGAAGGCAGTTGTCAGAAGGGAGTTGATCTCCTTTAGGTTCCATAAAAAGAAGAGGGAGAGGCTGATGGGAGAGATACTCAGAGTAGAGAGGAGGTACACGGAGACCCCTGAGGAGCACTACTAAAGGAGCACCGGAGACTGCAGGCGGAGTTTGATCTGCTGACCACTTGGAAGGATGAGCCACAGCTGAGGAAGGTGAAAGGGGCAGTCTACGAGTGTGGAGAGAAAGCAAGTAGGATGCTGGCGCCCCACCTTCGCAGGAGAGAGGTGGCCAGGGAGATTGGGGGAGTGAGGGATAAGGCACGTAATACGGTCTTGGGCCCAGAGAAGATCAACAAAGTCTTCAAGGAGTTTTCGTAAAGTGTATGAGTCAGAGCCCCCGGTGGGAGGGAAAGGGAGGAAGCAATTTATGGACCAATTGAGGTTCTTGAGGGTGGACGAGGGTCTGCGGGCCCCGATTGAGTTGGAGGAGATAGTTAAGGGCCTAGAAAGTATGCAGTCGAGCAAGGTCCTGGGACCGGATGGCTTCTCTGTAGAATTTTACAAGAAATTCTCGGAGCTGCTGAGCCCACTCCTGCTAAGAACTTTTAACGAGGCTAAGGAGAGAGGAACCCTCCCCCCGACGATGTCGCAGGCTTCTATCTCACTCATCCTGAAGAGGGAGAAAGATCCGCTTCAGTGTGGGTCCCACAGGCCGATATCGCTCTTGGATGCCAAACTGCTGGCTAAAATTCTGGCTCCTAGAATAGAGGACTGTGTCCCGGGCGTGATTGATGAGGATCAGACGGGTTTCGTCAAGGGCAGGCAATTTGAACGCAAATGTGAGGAGGCTGCTAACTTGATGAGCGTTTTTCGAAGAGGTCACAAAGATGATTGATGCAGGTAGGGCAGTGGATGTTGTCTATATGGACTTCAGTAAGGCCTTTGACAAGGTCCCTCATCGTAGACTGGTACAAAAGATTGAAGTCACACGGCATCAGGGGTGAGCTGGCAAGGTGGATGCATAACTGGTTAGGTCATAGAAGGCAGAGAGTAGCAATGGAAGGGTGCTTTTCTAATTGGAGGGCTGTGACTAGTGGTGTTCCGCAGGGATCAGTGCTGGGACCTTTGCTGTTCGTAGTATATATAAATGATTTGGAGGAAAATGTAATTGGTCTGATTAGTAAGTTTGCAGACGACACAAAGGTAGGTGGAATTGTGGATAGCAATGAGGACTGTCAGAGGATACAGCAGGATTTAGATCGTTTAGAGACTTGGGCGGAGAGATGACAGTTGGAATTTAATCCAGATGAATGTGAGGTAATGCATTTTCGAAGGTCTAATGCAGGTAGGGAATATACAGTGAATGGTACAACCCTCAAGAGTATTGAAAGTCAGAGAGATCTAGGTGTACAGGTCCACAGGTCACTGAAAGGGGCAATATAGGTGGAGAAGGTCATCATTGAGTATAAGAATTGGCAAGTCATGTTGCAGCTGTATAGAACCGTAGTTCGGCCACACTTGGAGTATAGTGTTCAATTCTGGTCGCCACAGTACCAGAAGGATATGGAAGCTTTAGAGAGGGTGGAGAAGAGATTTACCAGGATGTTGCCTGGTATGGAGGGCATTAGCTATGAGGAACGGTTGAATAAACTCGGTTTGTTCTCACTGGAACGACGGAGGTTGAGGGGCGACCTGATAGAGGTCTACAAAATTATGAGGGGCATAGACAGAGTGGATAGTCAGAGGCTTTTCCCCAGGGTAGAGGGGTCAATTACTAGGGGGCATAGATTTAAGGTGCGAGGGGCAAGGTTTAGAGGAGATGTAGGAGGCAAGTTTTTTTTACACAGAAGGTAGTGGGTGCCTGGAACTCGCTGCCGGGGAGGTGGTGGAAGCAGGGACGATAGTGACATTTAAGGGGCATCTTGACAAATACATAAATAGGATGGGAATAGAGGGATACGGACCCAGGAAGTGCAGAAGATTTTAGTTTAGACGGGCAGCATGGTCGGCACAGGCTTGGAGGGCCAAAGGGCCTGTTCCTGTGCTGTACTTTTCTTTGTTTTAAACATTATCATGATGCCCTCAGAAGGAGGGGATGCAGAAGTAGTGACTGCAATGGATGCAGAGAAAGCCTTTGACCGGGTGGAATGGGAGTACCTGTGGGAAGCGCTAGGTAGGTTTGGATTTGGTGAGGGATTCGTAGGGTGGGTCAAGCGCCTGTCTCAGACCCCTGTAGCAAGTGTATCCACAAACCGGCTGAGGTCGGAGTATTTTAGGCTGCACCGAGGGACGAGGCAGGGGTGCCTCCTATCCCTGCTATTTGCCCTGGCAATTGAGCCGTTGGCCATAGCACTGAGGACTTCAAGGAACTGGAGGGGGCTGGTGTGGGGTGGGGGGGTGGGGAGAAGAGCACTGGGTTTCGCTTTACGCAGACGACCTGCTATTGTATGTTTCGGACCCGCTAGAGAGGGTGGGGGAGGTCAGGCAGATCCTAAGAGACTTTGGGAGCTTCTCTGGGTACAAGTTGAACGTGGGGAAAAGTGAGCTGTTTGTAATCCACGCTAGGGGCCAGGAGGAGAGACTGGGAGAGCTCCCGCTCAAGATGGTGGAGAGGAGCTTTCACTACCTGGGAATACAGGTGGCCAGGGACTGGGATGCCCTAGACAGGCTCAGTCTGTCTCTGCTTGTAAAGCAGATGGAGGAAGACTTTAAAAGGTGGGACGTGCTCCCGCTTTCCCTGGCGGGAAGGGTGCAGACCGTGAAAAGGATGGTCCTCCCCAGATTCCTGTTCGTTTTCCAGTGCCTTCTCATCTTCATCCCCGAATCCTCCTTTAAGCGGGTGAACAGGATTATCAAGGGATTTGTGTGGGACAACAAGACCCTGCGAGTTAAAAGACTTTTTGGAGCGCAGTCGGGTGGGGGTAGGGTTGGTGCTTCTGAACTTCTGTAGCTATTACTGTGGAGGCGGTGTCATGCAAAGACACCAGCCGAGGGGCACTTGTAATGGCACCGCTGCCGTTCCCGCCGGCACGATACACCACAAGCCCGGCGGTGACGGTGGCACTGAGGGTCTGGGGTCAGTGGAGAAGGCACAGGAAGGAGGAGGGGGCCTCAGTTTGGATCCCGATATGGAATAATCATAGATTTGCTCCGGGCAAGATAGATGGGAGGGGGGGTTCCAAGGCTGGCATTTAAAGGATGGGGACCTGTTCATAGATTGGACTTTCCCTAGCTTGAAGGCGCTGGATGAGAAATTCAGCCTGCCCCCTGGAAACGCCTTCAGATACCTCCAAGACCGCGACTTTCTCAAAAAACAGATGGGGACATTTCCGTTGCTACCCCCTCGCAGGATTCAGGACAGGGTGGTGTCTGGCATCTGTTTAGGAGAGGGGAAGGTGTCGGACATCTACCAAGAACTGCAGGAGGCGGAGGAGGCCCCAGTGGAGGAACTGAAGGGCAAGTGGGAGGAGGAGCTAGATGAGGGCCTGTGGGCTGATGCCCTAGGCAGGGTAAATTCCTCCTCATCATGTACCAGGCTTAGCTTAATTCAGTTTAAGGTGGTACATCGGGCACACACGACAACGGCGAGAATGAGTAAATTCTTTGGAGTGGAGGACAGCTGTGCGAGATGTTCAGGGGGTCCAGCAAACCATGTCCATATGCTTTGGGCATGCCTGGCGCTTAAAGAATTCTGGCAGGGCTTTGCGAGGGCGATGTCCAGGATTTTGGACACGAGGGTGAAGCCGAGGCCCGGAATAGCGATCTTCGGGGTGTCAGAGGATCTGTGAGTGCAGGAAGTGAAAGAGGCCGAGGTTTTGGCCTTTGCCTCCCTGGTAGCCCGGAGACGGATCTTGTTAATGTGGAGAGACTCCAAACTCCCAAGTGTGGAGACCTGGGTTTCTGAGCCTGGAGCGAATAAAGTTTGCCTCGAGAGGGTCCTTGCTGGGGTTCTCCCGGCGGTGGTTCCTTGACTTTCTAGGAGAGCGTTAAAATGTCAGCTGCAGCAGCAATCCGGGGGCGGGGCGCTTAGGTGGGGAACTGTTTATTTAATGTATATTCTCTCTTTGTATAATGATAACTGCCACCTAGTTAAATATTTTCCTTTTATTTTTCTGTTATTGGTTATGTAAAAATTCTGTTTGAAAAAAGCTTTAATAAAAAATAATAATAATTTGAGCACAAAAGTCAAGATCTAAGGGAATTATTGCATTGTTGGACATGCTACCTTTCAGATGAGACCAAGGGAAGTTTGCTGTGCACAAATCGATTAACGCACTTCCTACATTACAACAGTAACTTCAAATAGTGCTTTATTCGCTGTGAAGAGTGTTGGAATGTTTGGCGTTCGTGAAAGGCACTGTGTAAATGCAAGTCCTTCTCTCTTTCTTGCATCAGTGACTTAGATCCAGAGTGTAATGTACCAAGTTTGCTGACGATGAAAAGTTAGATGAGTAAGTGAGGAGTGCACAGGGGCGGCACCAAGGATTTTGACATTTTAGGTGAGTGTCGAAAAATGTGGCAGACGGATTATAATGCAGAGAAATGCAAAGTTACCCTCTTTCATAGGGAAAAACAGGAAAGCAAAATATTGTTGAAATGATGAGAATCTGGAAAATGTTGTTGTTCAGGCGGATGTGGGTGTTCTTGTACATGAATTGCATGCAAGTACAATAGGCAACGAGGAAAGCAAATGGCCTTCCTTACAAAGGGCTTGGCGTATAAAAATATAGAGACCACCGTTAGAATAGAGTATATTTTTGATCTCCTCATCCAAGAAACGGTGAACTTGCCTTGGAAGGAGTAGAACATAGAACACTACAGCGCAGTACGGGCCCTTCGGCCCTCGATGTTGCGCCGACCTGTGAAACCATCTGAAGCCTATCTGACCTACACTATTCCATTTTCATCCATATGTCTATCCAGTGACCACTTAAATGCCCTTAAAGTTGGTGAGTCTACTACTGTTGCAGGCAGGGCGTTTCACACCCCTACTACTCTCTGAGTAAAGAAACTGCCTCTGACATCTGTCCTATATCTACCACCCCTCAATTTAAAGCTATGTCCCCTCATGTTGGTCATCACCATCCGAGGAAAAAGACTCTCACTGTCCACCCTATCTAACCCTCTGACTATCTTATATGTCTCTGTACAATGAAGGCTCTCAAGATTGATTCCTCACGAAGAGGATTGCCTGTGAATAAGGGATGATCTGATGGATACATTTAAAATTCAAGGGACTTGACAAGTGAGATGCTAAAGAATATTTCTCGAACTGGGGAATCTTAATCACAAGGTCTCAGTCTCAAAGTAAAGGGGTGGCCAATCAGGACTGAGATGAGGAAAATCTTCACTCAAAGGCTTATGAGTCATTAATCCTCTACTCCAGGGAGCTGTGGATGTTTAGTCATTGAATATATTCAAGGTTTTCATAGAATCACAGAATTTACAGTCCAGAAGGAGGCCATTCGGCCCATCGAGTCTGCACCGGCTCCTGAAAAGAGCACCCTATCCAAGGTTAACACCTCCACCCTATCCCCATAACCCAGTCACCCCACCCAACACTAAGGGCAATTTTGGACATTAAGGGCAATTTAGCATGGTCAATCCACCTAACCTGCACATCTTTGGACTGTGGGAGGAAACCGGAGCACCCGGAGGAAACCCACGCACACATGGGGAGGATGTGCAGACTCCGCACAGATAGTGACCTAAGCCGGAATTGAACCTGGGACCCTGGAGCTGTGAAGCGATTGTGCTATCCACAATGCTACCGTGCTGCCCTCTTAAAGTATATTCTGTATAGGGTGGGAAAGTGTAGCTGAGGTAGGTCAGCCTTGATCTTATTGAATGGCAGAGTAGACTTTAAGGGTCGAGTTAATTACCTCACCTCCTATTTCTTATCAATGGTTGATGATGGTTCTAAACTTTTGTTTCTGTCACAGTAAAGCATATTGCCGGAGTGCAGTTGGAGACCAGAAGATAGCTGGAATTAAGGAGAGTAATTTGGCGGAGGTAACCACAAGATGGGTACACATGAGGGAGGCCATTTGTTATTTTCTAGGCTCGCTTTTCCTGTTGATGAGTTAAAGATAAGATAATCTCTCTCAGCTTCCTGTGCTGAACAGGGTGATCACAAGCAAGAGGAGATTGTGCTAGCGGTTGGAGCCAAGAGCCCCCAGGGAACAGCCTGTATTTGGGGATCTTTGGAACCATGTGGGATGAGTACATTACACAATGTCGTCTCAAACACCCATGTGGGTCGATTTGCAGCCCCCAAGGTCGCGGTGTTCATGCTGTGACCTTGTTTGAAAAATGTTCCATGTTTAGACGGGATTACAGGCTTTAATTATCTGAAGGGTTCTTCTTTTACGCCATGTTTTTATCCTCACTCATTGTGTGTTTGACGTGAGGGTCGGAGTCGGGCAGCATGGTGACACAGTGGTTAGTACTGAAATGAAATGAAAATCGCTTATTGTCACGAGTAGGCTTCAATGAAGTTACTGTGAAAAGCCCCTAGTCGCCACATTCCAGCGCTTGTTCGGGAGGCTGGTACGGGAATTGAACCGTGGTGCTGGCTTGCCTTGGTCTGCTTTCAAAGCCAGCGATTTAGCCCAGTGTGCTAAATGAAATGAACCAGCCCCTGGTGTGACTGCTGTCTCATGGCACCAGGGACCCGGGTTCAATTCTGACTCGGTTGACTGTGCAGAGTCTGCACATTCTCCCTGTGTCTATGAGGGTTTCCTCCGGGTTATCTGGTTTCATAGAATTTACAGTGCAGAAGGAGGCCACTCGGCCCATCGAGTCTGCACCGGCTCTTGGAGCCTACCCGAGGTCAACACCTCCACCCTATCCCAGTAACCCCATCCAACACTAACGGCAATTTTGGACATTAAGGGCAATTTATCATGGCCAATCCACCTAACCTGCACATCTTTGGACTGTGGGAGGAAACCGGAGCACCCGGAGGAAACCCACGCACACACGGGGAGGTTGTGCAGACTCCGCACAGACAGTGACCCAAGCCGGAATCGAACCTGGGACTCTGGAGCTGTGAAGCAATTGTGCTATCCACAATGCTACCCTGCTGCCCCTGGGTTTCCGCCCACTGTCCAAAGATGTACAGGTTAGGTGGATTGGCCACGCTAAATTGCCCCTTAGTGTTCAGAAGGTTAGGTGGGGTTACTGGATTCAGAGAATAGGGTGGGGCGTGAGCCTAGAAATGGTGCTCTTTTGGAGGGACGGTGCGGACTTGCTGGGCTGAATGGCCTTCTGCTCTGTAGGGATCCTATGATCTCCCAGTAGATTTGCTGCTGGACATAACTAAATCTGCTGTCCAAGTGACAGGGCAAACTACCTTTTGCAGCTCTCAGACGTTACACCTGGTGATCTTGTGGTGCCCACCAGTCTGCTGAAGACTCCATCATGCATTGTTTTTTGAGCCTGCAGTTCGATTGGATTATTTGTATTCAATGTGAGGAGGGCATGTGCGCAATAAGTAAGAATTTGGACTCTTCCTGTTGTCAATCTGATGACCTATTCTAATGTATACCCAGAGTTTTGACCATTCCCCTATCATGGCATTCAATAATCTCTCATATTCCAGTATTTTGTCTTCTCTACCAGATCTGAGTGTTAATTTCCTGTTCTAATTACATACCTTGAAATGCATGCTTGTATTTCTATATCCTGGGAAACAATTCATGTAATTTATTTTACAAAAGTCTTGTGGGTGGGATGTTTGTTAACAAGGGGCTAGGCATTTGGAGCTGCTGCTTTCAATGATTACTATGAGGCCCATGGTAAAGGATATTTAGGGTAGAGTAGAAGGAAGCTGTGGGCGAGACAAATGGGAGTTCAGACCTAGGATAGAGATAGTTGATGGTGTTCTGGACAGGTTCAGGTTGGGTGGGCAAAAAGAAGAAGCCTATTGAGCATGGGCTGTGGTGTGGTTGGTGTAGATTGGTGTCAAAGTTTGGGACAGTCCGAGATCGAGATGCGGTTGCAAAGGAGGATAGCTCTTGTAGAACTGGAGCAGCAACTGAATGAACAAACAGTAGAGACCATAGACTAGATCAAGGACTTTCTCCAACTTGTATTTCTATTATTTTGGCTGTAAACATCCCAATCCTATTGGGTTTACTGGCTGCTGCTCCACAGTGGGTATATTGTATTATGTTTACGAGAATTCTACATCGCTTTCAACCAAACCCCCAATTTTTTGAATACTATTCATGGAATATCTGGCTGTTGATGTTGACTTCCTATGATTAGAAATAATATTTGCATTAGATTCGTACAGTCTCTATTCCACCAACTTGGATAATCAACCACAATTTATTTGTATACAGTCTGGTAAAAGAAAGTTGGTTCAAATTATTTTGCTGATAATCACACCAATATTTTGAGGACGGAATTTGGGGCAGAGGATTTTAATTGGTTGACAATACATTATTTTTGTGTACAAGCCCTGATAGCTCAAAACTCCTTGATGTTTCATGCTATCTTTCTTCAAGATAACTACTGCTCAGTTTACCCACAGCAGACATCATGTTCTCTGTCCTGCAATTTTCAGGACAATCCTTCTATTTTATTTTTAAAAAGCTTAAAAACAAATATGTGTGAAATTGTTATTTTTATTTTAAATTTAGAGTACCCAATTAATTTTTTCCAATTAAGGGGCAATTTAGCGTGGTCAATCCACCTACCCTGAACATCTTTGGGTTGCGGGGGCGAAACCCACGCAAATGTGGGGAGAATGTGCAAACTCCACACGGACAGTGACCTGGGGCCGGGATCGAACCTGGGACTTCGGCGCCGTAAGGCTAGAGTGCTACTCACTATGCCACCGTGCTGCCCATGTGTGAAATTGTCATGTCCTGAATGGACCTAACCCTAATTCCTGATTCGAATGATTCTTTAAACATCTTAGAATGTAACCAGTTTCATGAGCTGTGCCCCAAATGGGCTAATTCCTTTAAACTGGTTAACAATAAAATGTCGGGTGACGCAGTGTTTAGCATTGCTGCCTCATGGCACTGAGATCCCAGGTTCTTTCCCGGCTCTGGGTCACTGTCCGTGTAGAGTTTTGCGCATTCTCCCTGTGTTTGCGTGGGTTTCGCCCTCACAGCCCAAAGTTGTGCAGGGTAGGTGGATTGGCCACGCTAAATTGCCCCTTAATTGGAAAAAATGAATTGGGTACGCTAAATTTCTGTTTTAAAAATAAACCCAATAAAACAATAAAGTGTCTGATGGCATCAGCTGCAACCACGTTGCAAGAAGATGGCACAGAAGCGTCTTTGGAGAGAAAAAAAGAATTAACGTTGAGCTTTGAAACGTTATCACTGTTCTCTCTACTGATGCTACCTGACCTAAGTATTTTCAGCATTTCTGTTCTTAATTTAGGCTCCCAGCACCTGCAGTATTTTGATTTTGTGTAAGTGTAAAGTTGCCATATTCTCAGATGACCAAAGGCTGCTTTTCCCCTTTTGAGGGGGAGAGCTGATTGATGGTGATTTAACCCGAGGATCGCTACACCTCAGGCGAAGGGCAAGGTTGAGCCTTCATGAATAACCTCAGCTGGTACGGGAATTGAACCTGCGCTGCTGGCCACACTCTGCATCACGCACCAGTTGTCTGGCCAACTGAGCTAAACCAGCCCCGGCCTTGTAAGGGTCTCATGATTACTGCACTGATGAACAACTGCAGTTTGAACTCCCTATCAAACTCTCTATTGTGTGTTGCTATGCAAGTGCGATAAAATCAATCTTTTTTTCTCTATTCAAAAAGCATGCTCTTCCTGAGGCAGCATTGCCTGCACTTAGTGACAACTTAAACAATCAAGCTTTTCAGCAATCATCTCAACCACTGGTTCATTAATTTATAGTGATGTTTTGGGGCCCTGGCCAAATCAATCAACATAACAGGATGACTTCACTCAAAGATCTGGAACAGTCTGACATGGTCTTGGATTAAGTTTCAACATTGACATTTTTCTACACCTGTTTTCTTTACATAATTGTTTTAATCTTGATACTGTTCACGTTCAGTGCTCTGTGTAATCCATGACCTCGATGAGAGTTGACGTTTGCAGTGTTTTAACACTTGGGCGGTCTTCCCTGTGATGTTCAAAAATAATAGTTCATTATGGACTTGGTACACAATGAGATAGATGTAAAACTGCCCCTGTTAAATGGCAACATCTGTCAATGTCTATTGAATTCACTTTCAATTTGAATCACCACAGAAAGAGACTGTTTGGCCCAGTGTGGCTCTTTGAAAGATCTATCCCAGTATTTTTCAAACTTTTTCTTTCCTGGGACCCACTTTTGCCCATACCGGCCGACCTTTATTCAAGGCAGTGTTTGAGACACTAACGTTTTCTTGCCCCCCCACAAGGGAGGGAAAATAAATCATCTACTTTTTCTGTTATTCACTATTCAGCCTGGGGGAGGGGGGGGGGGGGGGGGAGAGGAGGAGAAGTGAAGGAAGAAGACTGAGGTGAGGAGAACAAAGAACAGATAGAAGTGAGCCATATGTGGTTCTTGTAAATAAAACAGTCATAAATCCGAAGATAGTGACAATACAATCTTGATTTATAATTGCCTTAAATGTAATTAAATTATTTTCAAGTTTATTCAACTTGAAAGTACGCTATTAGAAACAAGTTCACCAATATTGATGAATGCTGACAACATAAACTGTCCCACAGACAATTGACAAACTTACTGGTTGTCATTAATCAGCCAAAATGGACATTGAAAAAAGTTTTCTCAAATATTGATTATTTTCTCAGATATTTAATTGTGGCATCATGATGTGGTCATGACTCCCCAACCAGAAGACATGTCATTGCTGTCACTTGGTGGAGACCGATGGCTCCAGTAATGTAGCTCTTGCTGCTGCAATAGCAGCCGATTTCCTCACACTGAATGTGCCTCCATGCTGTCGCTGACACACACGCTTCTGGCTCCTCAGCAACAACCACGTTGCAAGAAGATCTGCAGAAGATTTTCAAGCTATTTGTCTGCACGGAGACATTACACGCACACCGGGAACCCTGTCCAGGTTTGTGCTCACTCACTGAGAGCTCTGACTCTTGGATCTGCTGAGTTTGGCGTGATTTCTCTGATGGTCTCCTTCTGTTTCATGATGGTCTCTCTGTCTGGAGGGGAAGCCTGGTCCCCTTGCTGTCATCCACCAGACCACTGTTCTGCATCAGGGCAGAACACATGAAGTCCATGTCCAGGGGGATGGAACTGTAGATGGACAGCTTCTGGGCAAACTCTTGGGTTGCAGGTTAGGTCAAGGAGAGGGCGAGGAATCCACCAAATGTTTTGTGGCACACAATTTCCGAAGTGAGGCGACCACCGGGAAGCGTTTGGTGGTGGTGGGTTGGGGGGAAACAGCGAGGCTTGCAGGAAATCCATCAAATAATTGCCTTTTGTAGAGGACTGAATTGACATTTTAGGGAAGTTTTTCCCTGCAGGCATCTGAATGTGAAAATCTGCATTAGCGGCTGGTGGATTCAGAACACTGTGACCCTTAGCTCCATGACACTTCTGACACCCTACCGTAGGTCGTGACCGGCACTTTGAAAAACCTTGATGTATCCAATAGCCACAGTCCCCTTCCCTTTCTCCATAGCCTTGTAAATTTGTCCATTTCAAATATTTATCCAATTCCCTTTTGAAAGTTGCTTCCACCACCCTTTCACGCTGCCCATTCAAGATCATTGTAACTTGCGTAGAAAAGTTCTTACCTCTGACTGGTTATTTTGCCTATTGCCCTCTGATTACTAACTCTCTTGCCAGTTGAAACAATGTTTCTTGACTTAGTTTACGAAAACTCTTCATAAAGGGTTGAGCTATAACTGAAACATTTGTCATAGCTGTCTTATCCCTCTCTGTTTTAAAGACTTATCTGTTGTTATAATATGAAATGAAATGAATTGAAAATCGCTTATTGTCACAAGTAGGCTTCAATGAAGTTACTGTGAAAAGCCCCTAGTTGCCACATTCCGGCGCCTGTTCGGGGAGGGTGTTACGGGAATTGAACTGTGCTGCTGGCCTCCTTTGGTCTGCTTTAAAAGTCAGCGATTTAGCCCAGTGTGGTAAACCAGCCCCAATGCCGGTTTCATCAAGTTTTGTTGCATATCCCAATAGTGCACTGTCTTTGAAGATAACATTTTTGATATTTACAGTAGAAATACAATGTATTCAGGAAATGTTTGCTTTCTTTATTGACAGCAAATTGAAAGAATAAAACATTTCACTGGAAATGTTGTGTATATTATGCCACACACAGCTTTAGCTTTGTGAGGTTTTATCAGCACAGACCGGGGACTGAATATGTGGCCTTGCTGATGTGTTTACTTGTAACTTGACGAACTCACTGAGCCACAAGGCCACATAATAATAATAATAGCTTATTGTCACAAGTAGGCTTCAATGAAGTTACTGTGAAAAGCCCCTAGCCGTCACATTCCAGCACCTGTTCGGGGAGGCTGGTACGGGAATTGAATCTGCGCTGCTGCCTTGTTCTGCATTACAAGCCAGCGATTTAGCCTAGTGTGCTAAACCAGCCCCATTGTTTGAGCCAGAATAACCTGGGAAGATTATGTAGCAATTTAATTTCCATTATCTTTTTCTGAACAATACTTTATATACTGTTAAGTTTCTGATGAGGCTGATAAGATGATCATTACTATATTATGTCCTGATGCATTTGGAGCTTTATAATCAAACTTTCTTAAGGTTATTTACATTAATAAGTTTGCACATGATCTCTAATATGTGTGCATGTCACCACTAAGTGTGGGGTGAATTATAACGTTTTGTCAGTAAATCAACAACATTACCCAGAATTATAGATGTTATTTCCCCCCTCCCCTCCCCCACTGTCCTTCACTATTTCCGATTGGGGAAACTGGGACAGTTCAGTGAAATATTAATGTTTTGAATATAGCAGTAAAGTTACAGTTTTAAAGTTTATTTAAAAAGCAAATACTTAAAAGTTTTTTTTTCTATTTTCAGTCAAACATTGAAGTATTTGTAAACAGATTGGACTCTGTGGAATCTGTCCTACCATATGAATATGATGCGTAAGTATATTGAAGAATTGGCAGTTAATTATATTTTAATAATGCTGATTAATCTAAATTGGAGTATATTGTGCTTGGCCACAATCCCTCAGCTGCTTTTTAAATTTGACTGGAGGTGGTGGTATTTTTGCCCGTTCATCTGTTTGTGTGTCTGTAACCAATATATCTAAAAAAAACTAATGGATGAATTTCATTGAGACTTGGTACCCAGTTAGGGTATAGTCCAAGGGAGAACTGATTGGTTTTTGGTGAAGATGTAGATCTGGATTCTGCAATTCTTTTAAAGGATTTGTTAACATTTACTTCATTTTAGAATATTGTGACTTGTTTTATTTAGAATGTTGTCAATTGTCCCAGCTGCTGTGTTGCATTTATCACAGCTGTCAAAATGTGAACAGGCTTTCAGAGCAGGTTGTTGGATGTAGATTTGTGTGAAGCCTCCTTGGTTAGATGAACCACTTAATAAAAATATATATTTTTCAGCTTTTCAGTTAGATTGCCAATCAGACAGCAGAAATCCTTGTGAAAGAGTTAGTAATTGTAATTATGTTGAGTAATTATAATTCAGTAGCTACAGTGTGGTGGAGGTATGCACTCGAGTGCACTTTAGTGAAATGTGTTCATGGTTATGGACTCTGAGATTATGTCTCATTACCTTGCTCTCTACATAACTCCTCACTATTTTGGTGACTATTTTAAACTGATTGCTTCTTATTGCAGACTCTCAAACTGTCTCTATTCACCACAAAAAACTCTTAAAAGTGATGTTATTAACAGGTATTGTAATAGCAACCGAAACTTGGTCAAGGAAGATGATGTGTGCCATTCAGGAAGGATGGAGTAAGAGATAAAACAACTAACGTCGTCCTGTTCATCAAAGCAGAGTATTGTTGAGCCTTTTTGAAATCCCTAAAAGTTTTCCACTGAGGCGATCTTCTATTTGACAATCATAATTTGATTCCTCCACACTGTTTGTCCCTTGTTAACATTAAAGCAAAATGTTACTGTGAACTGCCAGGGATTAAATGCTGCAATTGGTATCTTTTGTGTTAAATTCCGTAGATTAAATGCATGGTTATTTCCAACTTTAGTTCCATATCCTTATTTAAGAACTCCCATGCACTACTGGAAGTTGCCTGCGCGACTTGAGCACAAATGATATTATATGCCTCAGTGCTGAGTGCTGTGTTACGGCTCCCTGGGTAACTGCGTGGTAAGTTCCAGCCCCGGAGTCCCAATTTTCTTGAGACCTTTGACCCTTGACTGCTCCAATGAGTTACAGGCACCAGATTTGTAAGTAAAATATTAACAAAACTGTATTTATATCATGAGTAAAAGGTGAACATATAAAGATACGAATGGAACAATGGTTTGCTAATCTTTTTATTCACCAAACCGTGTCCCACCCTCCATCCAGACATACACAAGACAGACATACGGTGGGGGTAGGGAAAGGATTGAAAATAACAGGTATTAAAAGGGTGTGAGATTTTTTTTTGCTTCTGTGGTAGCTGTATTTGTAGCTGCCGATCTTCCACAGACACTGGGTGTTGCAATCATCGGTTGGTTAGGATCTTCTAATGTTGGGCTTCAATTAAAACTGTCAGGCTGCAGAATTCTTTCTGAGGAGTCACTTCCACTTGACTGACCTCACTCTCACTGACGGTCCCCCTCAGGTCTGTGCAATTCTAAGCCTTTATCCACCAGATGGACTATCAGCCTCACTGAGTTGAAACTACAGTTATCAGCATGAGGGTTTGAAGTGAGTTTTGAACCAAGGCTGGAAAGAGTTAGGAGCTGAGTGACCCATTTAAAAAAAAAAATTATTTTAAAAATTATAAATTTAGAATATCCAATTCATTTTTTCCAATTAAGAGGCAATTTAACCTGGCCAATCCACCTAACCTGCACATCTTTGGATTGTGGGGGTGAAACCCACGCAGACACGGGGGGAATGTGCAAACTCCTTACAGACAGTGACCCAGGGCCGGGATTCGAACCCGGGTCCTCAGTACCATAGGCAGCAATGCTAACCGCTGTGCCACCGTGCCACCCTAGTGACCCATTCTTAAAGTTACAAAGACATTGCGCAGAGTGGACAGGGCAAGCCCTTTAATTCAGCTCCAAAAACCAATTCAATCCAATTCATGGTTTCCACAAGAGAGACAAAGAAGATACAAGCACCTCATCTTGGGATTGACCTGACGCTTGATCTTAGCTGTTTCCCTCCACAGGTGTTGCCGAACCTGAGTATTTCCAACATTTTCACTTTTTCCATTTCAGGTATCCAGCATCAGTATATAGTTTAGTTTCTAGTTTGTTTAAACTGATCATGCAATTCTGTTACAGTAATGTACAACTAAAATTTTATTTAAAGCTATCAAGAACTCGCAGTATCGGTGAAGAGAAAAATGTGTAATGTTGCAAAAAATGTTGTCAAAACCACAAGGAGTCTGGACAGGATAGGTAGGGATAAACTTCCCATTGGTGGAACCAGCGGGCAAAAGTTTGAGGTAATTGGCAAGAGAAGCAATGGCGACATGAAGAAAAAGGTTTTCAAGTAGCAAGTGGTTAGGATCTGGAATGTAGACGGTGAGCACTTCTGCCATCGTGTTATCGATGTTCGAGGTGGTGGATGGCGTGGCAATCAAGCAGGTTGTGTTTTCCCAGATTGTGTTGAGATTCTTGTGTTGCTGAAACTGCTCATCCAGGCAAGTGGAGGGTTTTCCATCACATTCCTGACTTGTGCTGCAAACGGTGGACAGGCTTTGTGGAGTCAGGAAATTAGTTCCTTGCCCCTGACTTGATCTTGGAGTTACAGTATTAATGTGGCTGGCCATGTTCAGTTTCTGGTCAATGGTAACCACCTGAACGTTGAGAATGGGGGATTCAGTGACGGTGTTCCATTGAATGTCAAGGAGAGATGGTTAGATTCTCTCTCGTCTGAGGCAGTCATGCTTGGTCCGTTTGTGGTACAAATGTTACTTCCCACTTGTCAGTCCAAGCCTGAATATTGCCCAGGCATTGCTGCATTTAAGTACGGATTGCTTCAGTATCTGAAGAGTCACGAATGCTGCTGAACATTGTGCAGTCATACGCAAACATCCCCACTTCTGACCTTATGATGGAGGAAGGGTTGTTCATGAAGCAGTTAAGATGGTTGATCCTAGGACATTATGTTGATGGACCCGATGACCTGAGAATCAGATGCTTGACCTCCAACCATCACACCCACCTTCCTTTGTGTTAGGTATGACTCTAACCAGTGGCGGGCTTTCTCCCTGATACCCATTGACTCCAGTTTTGGGTTCGGGCTCCTTGATGCCAAAACTGGTCAAATGTGGCCTTAATGTCAAGGGAGTCTCCCTCGCCGTATCTTTGGAGTTCAGTTCTTTTGTCCATGTTTAAGAAAAAAATAAATAAATTGAAGTACCCAATTCATTCTTTTCCAATTAAGGGACAATTTGGCATGTCCAATCCACCTACCCTGCACACCTTTTGGGTTGTGGGGGCGAAACCTACACAAACACGGGGAGAATGTGCAAACTCCACGTGGACAGTGACCCAGAGCTGGGATTGAACCTGGGACCTCAGTGCCGTGAGGTAGAATGCTAACTGATGTGTTGGGCAAGCTGGGTCTATGTGGACTGCGTTTGATGCAGTGTAGAGAGAGAGACAGACTTCCAACACTTGAAGAAATGCAACACGATTTTATTGAACAACTAACTATAATACATGCTTAACTGTGGGTTGACATTATGCTGACTTGACTGGAGACCTGAGGCTAGCCTGACTAGACTAACTGACTACCACATGGTGTTTGTACTAGCTGCTGCTCACGAGCTCTGACTGTCTCAGAGGCTGGATCCCCAGAGAGCAGGAAAACTGGTGCCCTCTGGCTTTACAGTGGTCGTGTCCTGTCTGGTGATTGGCTGCTGTGTTCTGTGTGTTCACTGGTAATCCTGTGTGTCAATCACTGCCTGTCTGCACTCCATCATATACCTGGATGTATATTATGACACTAACCACTGTGCCACCGTGCTGCCCTATTTTGTCCATGTTTGAACCAAGGCTGCAATGAGGTCAGGAGCTGAGTGACCCTGGCAGAACCAAAATTGAGCATCCATAAGTCGGTTGTTACTAAGGGCGTGCTGCTTGATAGAACTGTAGGTGACCTCTTCGATCACTTTTGTGCTTGAGAGAAGACTGATGAGGTGGTAATTGGTGAGGTTGGTATGTCCTGCTTTTTGTGGACAGGATATACCTGGGCAGTTTCTGAATGAGAAGATACCAGGTAGTAGCTGCAATGGAACAGCTTGGCAAGGGTGCAGCTAGATCTGGAGGTCAAGTCTTCAGTAATGTTGGTGGAATGCTGACAGGATTGAGTACTGTCAAACATTTTTTGATGTGGAGTGAATCGAATTGACTGAAGACTAGCAACAGTAATGCTGGACCCGGTCCGGAGAGGCCGAAATGGCTTATCCACTTGGCACTTCTGGTTGAAGATGTCTGCAAGTGCCTTTTGCACTGATGTGCTGGGCTCCCCGTAATTGAGGATGATGATATTTGTGGAACAACCTCTTCCACAGTGAGCTGTTTAATTGTCCACCATCAATCATGTTAGGCTATGAAAATGAAAATCGCTTTATTGTCACAAGTAGGCTTCAAAGAAGTTACTGTGAAAAGCCCCTAGTCGCCACATTCCGGCACCTGTTCGGGGAGGCTGGTACGGGAATGGAACCGTGCTGTTAGCCTGCCTGGGTCTGCTTTAAAAGCCAGCGATTTAGTCCAGTGTGCTAAACTAGACCCCAATTTATGTTCCGATACTGGACGAAAAACGCAAACAATTTTAAATTTATAAAATTGTGAGGAAAGGATACTCCGAGAGTGCTGAGTCTGACCAATAGGTATTTTTTATGTTAAATCAGACTTTAATTTAAACACAGAATTTGCCACATTAACATCAAAGAAATAGCTTTATAATTATTAAACAATTCTTAAATAAAAGGAAAAACTTTACGTTACGCCCTACACTTTCACTATAAATGTTCCAATTATTACGATTCCGGCCCAGACCCCAACAATGTCGCGGACACTGGACAGAAACCCCAACATTTTAATTTAATAAGACTGAGGAAAGGATACCTCGCTCCAGGAGTGATTTCACACAAAATAGGGATATTGTTTATTAAAACAAACGTGATTATGAATGAAATGAAATGAAAATCGCTTATTGTCACGAGTAGGCTTCAATGAAGTTACTGTGTAAAGCCCCTAGTTGCCACATTCCGGCACCTGTCCGGGGAGGCTGGTACGGGAATTGAACCATGCTGCTGTCTTGCCTTGGTCTGCTTTTTTAAAAGCCAGCTATTTAGCCCAGTATGCTAAACCAGCCCTAGCTAAATAACGATGGTGGTGTCTGGGACATTATACGGTATGATTCTGTGAGTGATTATATCAGGTTGTTGCTTGACTAGTCTTACAGCTCTCCCAATTTAGGCACAAGCCCCCAGATGTTGAAAACGTGTATTTTGCTGGTTGACAGTGTGGGGTGTACCATGGTTGTGTCTGGTGCTTAGGTCCATCTGGTGGTCCTGTCCAGTTTTTTCTTTTTGATTTTTCTGTTCGGGTTTGATACAACTGAGTTGCTTGCTCGGCCATTTGAGAGGGCACTTAAGACAAAACCACATTGCTGTGGATCTGGGGTCACATGTCGGCCAGACCAGGTAAGGATGGCAGATTTCCTTCCCCAAATGACATTAGTGAACCAGTTAAGATAGGAGCGCAAGTTTACAGAGGGTAGAATGTGAATGATCAGTGAGGAATGCGTTGGAAAGAAAGTCATTAATAGCTGTACTCCACTGTGCTGCTGCCACAGCTGGCAGTATGAGGCAGATTTAATCAAGGTCTTCAAAAGAGAAATAGATAAATATCAACACTCGGAAAGGGCCATCATAAGGCGGGAGATTTATCTCATATGAAACTCGCGTTGTGAAAAAAGAGTGGAACGACAAAGGCTGGTGGACTCCCTCTTGGAGGTTGATCACCAATATTCTTTTGCGCCAATGCCAGAATTATTGATGCATAGAAAAAACTTTCAACTTTGATTTGAATTAATCTCCACAAATAAAATAGTGCATCAGTTACAAAGTTCTAGGGACACCTATGAATATGGGGAGAAGGCGGGTCGTCTTGTGCATCAACACCAGAAGCAGGCTGCCTCTTGAGAAATCCCTCCGATTCAGAGCAAAGAAGGTAACCTTGTATCAGCCCCTCTCCAGGTAAATATGGCTTTCAGTATGTTTTACCATGACCTAAATTAGTCAGAACCTCTTCCAGATACCTCGGACATGATGAGGTTTCTAGAAGGTTCACACAGCCTGCCCGTACCAGCCTCCATGAACAGGCGCCGGAATGTGGCGACTAGGGGCTTTTCACAGTAACTTCATTTCAAGCCTACTTGTGACAATAAGCAATTTTCACTTCACTTTCACCATTGAGGAAGGCAGGAAACCGGACCTGGAATCTCCCTTAAGCCATCAGTCAGCTGCAATATGGCAAAACCCCCTGTCCTGGTGGATTCCCATCTGTATTTTATAAGGGGTTCTCTGAGAAACTAATACCTTTTAATTTTGGATATTTTCAATAATTCACTGTTTAGGGGATCACTACCCCTGTCCCTTGCACAAGCCACATCTCGGTGCTCCTTAAGAGGGTAAGGACCCAGTAGAGTGTGGTCTTATCGACCCATTTCACTGCTTAATACTGATCAGCTAATTGTGTGCAGTTCTGGTCACCTCACTATAGGAGACTTTAGGAACTTTCAAGCGGTTATTGGATTATCACATGGAGCACACCAGTATGACAGGGAGTGGGATAGCTTGATCTTGGTTTCGGACAATGCTCGGCACCACATCGAGGGCCGAAGGGCCTGTTCTGTGCTGTGCTGTTCTATGTTCTATTTGAAGAGAGAATATGTGCATGGCGGTGGAACAGGATGAGGTAAGTTCTTGTCGGAAGATATGATGGGCTGAATGATGACCTGTGCTCTAACCATTGTAGGAGTGTGATTTTCAGATTAAAAATCATAGTTTTGCCAGCTGTATGTGTGGTAATATCTGAAAACCCATCTGACAGCATGGCCCACTCCTGCTCCTATTTCTTATGTTCTACGGCAGGAGTGGGCCATGCTGTCTGATGAGTTTGCTCAGTTATTTCATATCACTTTTAGCCTACAAGAGTTTTACAGCAAGGGGGCAACCCTTTGGCCCTTTGTGTCCGCGAAGGTGAATGGGTCTTTCCTAGCCATCCGATCCATGCCCCTCGTAGTTTTGTACACCTCAGCTTTCTCTGCTCCAAGGAAAACAACCTCAGCCTATCCAGTCTCTTTCGATAGCTGAAACACTCCAGCCCAGGCATCGTCCTTGTGAATCTCCTCTGCATCCTCTCCAGTACAACCAATCCTCCTTATAGTTTGGTGACCAGAACTGCACGCAGTACTCTACTCTAGCTGTGGCCTATCCAACATTTTATGCAGCCCCATCATAATCTCGTTGCTCATATATTCTGTATCTCAGTTAATAAAGGCAAGAATCTCATATGCCTTCTCAACCACCTTATCTACCTGTCCTGCTGTTTTCAGGGATCTATGGACATATCCTTCCTCGGGTCCTGCCATTTATTGTATATTTATTGTACTTTGTGTATGCTTTGTTCGTCCTCCCAAAATGCATCACCTCATGTTTTTCAGGGGTAAATTCCATTTGCCACTCTTCTGTCTTATCTAGAGTTTCAACTCCAGTTTCTTTTCCATTCCCCACACCCCTTGATTCCCTGAGACCAAAAATCTATAGCAGCCGTAAATCTAATTAATAATGGTGTATTTACACCCCTCTGGGGTAGGAGCCAGCCATTTAAAAAGAACGTTCGTGAGGTGTGAGCTACAAACTGCCAGACATGATTTTATTGCCCATTCCTAATTTTCTTGTGGCAATTAGGAAGTGAACCATAGGTATTGCAAAGAAGAGACTCAATGGGCTAAAACGTTAACTCTGTTTCTCTCTCTCTGATCCTCTCTCAGACACTGCCAGACCTATGAGTTATTCTAGCACAATCTGTTTTCACACGAGTGAACTAAGCTGTTTGGGACTGGAGTCGCATATTTGCCAAAATAATGGTTAATAGGTTCACTGTTCCCGGTTAATGGGTTCACTGTTCCTGGTTAATGGGTGTAATGGGTTCACCGTTCCCGGTTAACGGGTATAATGGGTTCACTGTTCCCGGTTAATGGGTGTAATGGGTTCACAGTTCCCGATTAATGGGTTCACGGTTCCCGGTTAATGGGTGTAATGGGTTCACCGTTCCCGGTTAATGGGTTCACCGTTCCCGGTTAATGGGTGTAATGGGTTCACCGTTCCCGGTTAATGGGTGTAATGGGTTCACGGTTCCCGGTTAATGGGTGTAATGGGTTCACGGTTCCCGGTTAATGGGTGTAATGAGTTCACTGTTCCCGGTTAATGGGTGTAATGGGTTCCCGGTTCCCGGTTAATGGCTGTAATATAGAACATAGAACAGTACAGCACAGAACAGGCCCTTCGGCCCTCGATGTTGTGCCGAGCCATGATCACCTTACTCAAACCAACGTATCCACCCTATACCCGTAACCCAACAACCCCCTCCCCCCCCCCCCCAAAACCGCGCCCGGAGGAAACCCACGCACACACGGGGAGGACGTGCAGACTCCACACAGACAGTGACCCAGCCGGGAATCGAACCTGGGACCCTGGAGCTGTGAAGCATTTATGCTAACCACCATGCTACCGTGCTGCCCGTAATGGGTTTGCAGTTCCTGGTTAATAGCTGTAATGGGTCCTCGGTTCCCGGTTAATGGGTTCACTGTTCCTGGTTAATGGGTGTAATTGGTTTGCAGTTCCCAGTTAATGGGTGTAATGGGTTCCTGGTTCCTGGTTAATGGGTGTAATGGGTTCACTGTTCCCGATTAATGGCTGTAATGGGTTCACTGTTCCCGGTTAATGGGTTCCCATTTCCCGGTTAATGGGTGTAATGGGTTCACGGTTCCCGGTTAATGGGTGTAATGGGTTCACTGTTTCCGGTTAATGGGTGTCATGGGTTCCCGGTTCCCGGTTAATGGCTGTCATGGGTTCACTGTTCCCGGTTAATGGGTGTAATGGGTTCACTGTTTCCGGTTAATGGGTGTAATGGGTTCCCGGTTAATAGGTGTAATGGGTTCACTGTTCCCGGTTAATGGGTGTAATGGGTTCACGGTTCCAGGTTAATGGGTGTAATGGGTTCACGGTTCCAGGTTAATGGGTGTAATGGGTTCACTGTTCCCGGTTAATGGGTTCACGGTTCCCGGTTAATGGGTGTAATGGGTTCCCGGTTAATGGGTGTAATGGGTTCCCGGTTCCCGGTTAATGGGTGTAATGGGTTCCCGGTTCCCGGTTAATGGGTGTAATGGGTTCACGGTTCCCGGTTAATGGGTGTAATGGGTTCACTGTTCCTGGTTAATGGGTGAGCACAGTAAGCAGTCTTACAACACCAGGTTAAAGTCCAACAGGTTTGTTTCAAACACGAGCTTTCGGAGCACGGCTCCTTCTTCAGGTGAATGGAAAGGCTTGTTCCAGAAATGTTTATATAGACACAGTCAGAGATGCCCCGGAATGCGAGCACCTGCAGGCATCTCCACATCATGGTTAATGGGTGTAATGGGTTCACTGTTCCCGGTTAATGGGTGTAATGGGTTCACTGTTTCCGGTTAATGGGTGTAATGGGTTCACGGTTCCAGGTTAATGGGTGTAATGGGTTCACGGTTCCAGGTTAATGGGTGTAATGGGTTCACTGTTCCCGGTTAATGGGTTCACGGTTCCCGGTTAATGGGTGTAATGGGTTCACTGTTCCCGGTTAATGGGTTCCCGGTTCCCGGTTAATGGGTGTAATGGGTTCCCGGTTAATGGGTGTAATGGGTTCCCGGTTCCCGGTTAATGGGTGTAATGGGTTCCCGGTTAATGGGTGTAATGGGTTCACGGTTCCCGGTTAATGGGTGTAATGGGTTCACTGTTCCTGGTTAATGGGTGTAATGGGTTCACTGTTCCCGGTTAATGGGTGTAATGGGTTCCCGGTTAATGGGTGTAATGGGTTCACTGTTCCTGGTTAATGGGTGTAATGGGTTCACTGTTCCCGGTTAATGGGTGTAATGGGTTCACTGTTTCCGGTTAATGGGTGTAATGGGTTCACTGTTTCCGGTTAATGGGTGTAATGGGTTCACTGTTTCCGGTTAATGGGTGTAATGGGTTCACTGTTTCCGGTTAATGGGTGTAATGGGTTCCCGGTTAATGGGTGTAATGGGTTCCCGGTTAATGGGTGTAATGGGTTACCGGTTAATGGGTGTAATGGGTTCACTGTTTCCGGTTAATGGGTGTCATGGGTTCCCGGTTCCCGGTTAATGGCTGTCATGGGTTCACTGTTCCCGGTTAATGGGTGTAATGGGTTCACTGTTCCCGGTTAATGGGTTTAATGGGTTCACTGTTAATGGCTGTAATGGGTTCACGGTTCCAGGTTAATGGGTGTAATGGGTTCACTGTTCCCGGTTAATGGGTGTAATGGGTTCACTGTTCCCGGTTAATGGGTGTAATGGGTTCCCGGTTCCCGGTTAATGGGTGTAATGGGTTCCCGGTTAATGGGTGTAATGGGTTTACTGTTCCCGGTTAATGGGTGTAATGGGTTCACGGTTCCAGGTTAATGGGTGTAATGGGTTCACGGTTCCCGGTTAATGGCTGTAATGGGTTCACTGTTCCCGGTTAATGGGTGTAATGGGTTCACTGTTCCCGGTTAATGGGTGTAATGGGTTCACTGTTCCCGGTTAATGGGTGTAATGGGTTCTCTGTTCCCGGTTAATGGGTGTAATGGGTTCTCTGTTCCCGGTTAATGGGTGTAATGGGTTCACTGTTCACGGTTAATGGGTGTAATGGGTTCTCTGTTCCCGGTTAATGGGTGTAATGGGTTCACTGTTCCCGGTTAATGGGTGTAATGGGTTCACTGTTCCCGGTTAATGGGTGTAATGGGTTCACTGTTCCCGGTTAATGGGTGTAATGGGTTCACTGTTCCCGGTTAATGGGTGTAATGGGTTCACTGTTCCCGGCTCATGGGTGTAATGGGTTCACTGTTCCCGGTTCATGGGTGTAATGGGTTCACTGTTCCCGGTTAATGGGTGTAATGGGTTCACTGTTCCCGGTTAATGGGTGTAATGGGTTCACTGTTCCCGGTTAATGGGTGTAATGGGTTCACTGTTCCCGGGTAATGAGTGTAATGGGTTCACGGTTCCCGGTTAATGGGTGTAATGGGTTCACTGTTCCCGGCTCATGGGTGTAATGGGTTCACTGTTCCCGGTTCATGGGTGTAATGGGTTCACTGTTCCCGGTTAATGGGTGTAATGGGTTCACTGTTCCCGGTTAATGGGTGTAATGGGTTCACTGTTCCCGGTTAATGGGTGTAATGGGTTCACTGTTCCCGGGTAATGAGTGTAATGGGTTCACGGTTCCCGGTTAATGGGTGTAATGGGTTCACTGTTCCCGGGTAATGAGTGTAATAGAACGAAGAAAATTACAGCACAGGAACAGGCCCCTTGGCCCTCCCAGCCTGCACCGATCCAGATTCTTTATCTAAACCTGTCTCCTATTTTTCAAGGTCTACTCCCCTCAACTCCCTGGTGGCCCAGGGACAGATTTTGCTGGGATGGAGAGACTCTCAGCCTCCAAAGTCAGGTGTGGGGGTCAGCGACATGGCCTGGGTTTCTCAGGCTGGAAAAGATTAAGTTCTCCTTGAGAGGTTCAATTCTGGGGTGTGCCCATACGTGGCAGCTGTTCATCAACTTCTTCAAGGAAAATTGAATGACAGCAGTAAGTGGGGGGGGGTGGGGAATAGGGGGGGGGGAAATGGGAGACATGGCAATGTAAGACAAGGACAGGGAGCTTCGTGTACGGGTAATTAGGAAATAGGGCGGGGGTAGTAGGGGATGTTATTTTTTCATGTTTTTTGCGTGCCGGCCTGCTCGGTTGTTTAAGAAATGTTAAGTGTTAAAACTGTGAAAATTACAAATGCTTCAATAAAATATTTTCTAAAAAAGATTGTTGGTTGATATTATTTCCCTGAATTCGTTGAAGAGCAGGGTGATAAACTGGTTGGTGTGGAATTCAGTATCATTTAGATAAATGTAGGTAACGTGATTATAGGGCTTTGAGAGGGGTTGAGGAAGATTTGGAGAAAGGGTCAGATTTTTAGGGATGCCTGGGTTGATCAGTAGAGATGTGGCAAATAATCTGTGGTTTGCCTTCATACTTTGTCAGGAAGCATTTGTGGAGTTGTTCTTTGGATCTTTGGTTAAAATTGATGATTGGGTTGATTGTACACTATGAACAGAACAGGCTTGCTGAAGTCACTGACCCCTTATTGTTCACTGCTCTGTGGAAAGTTTTGATAACATGAGTGGCTTTTCTCGTGTGCCAGGAAATCCTCCAGCTGTTTGAATGTGGTATCACACTGGGATTCGTCTGGTGTTCATTTCATATCGATACAGTGAGAACCTTTGATCTTTAATTTGTTTAAAAACTGGTGGGTCTACCTTAGGTCATGCATGCCAAGAAGAATGAATGTAGCAAAAGGTTCTATGTAGATCAGTGGATTTGGGGTTCCACATTACTCATGGAGGCATCATTATTTGATTTTGCATGGTTATTAAACTTTCAAATTTTTAAGTTGGAAAGTTTAAATTTTTCTTTCCAAAACTACAGATGGAACGCGACAGTGGAGGTGGAACAGCTCAGATTGCTTATGTAGTTGTGTGGTGTCAACCACACCGTTATTAAAGTAAACATTTAGCATTTTTCTTTGTAATTAAAGCTGGAGTGATGGTGCAATTACAGTGATGTGCTTCTTTTTCAAAGGTTTGACTTTTGTCAGAATGAAACTGAGAAACGACCGTCGGAAAATTTGGGACAGGTGTTGTTTGGCGAGAGGATCGAGTCATCGCCGTACAAGGTACTGTGCTTTGAGACTTAAATGTGATTGGCAATGAATGTGATTGATTGGCAATAATTGAACCATTTCACCTTCACTATAGCAATTTAAGAAATAAATTGGTATGCAATCAAAGTCCAATCTCTGTGAAAGAAAGTATTTGCATTGAATTGAATAGAGTATATAGCATCGAAACAGGCCATTCGGCCCAACTGGTGTATGTCAGTACTGATACACTTCTGGTGGCGGGAATGTGCTGAGAAGTCGCACATGAGGTCCTGTGACCTGAAAAATAGAGCTTTATGCTCGCAAAACGGCCATAAACGATATAAATCATCTCCACACCACTAACGAAACAAAGAATGAAGGAAAGATGCAGAACAACAGCCAGTCCAGAAGACGGGTGGAAGCCAGGAGTGGAAAACGCCTGGACAAACAGCAATCGGCCGAACCGATATAGGGATAGAAGGTACTATAACCAAATTTGCAAAATACACTAAAATAGGTTGGATAGTAAGTTGCAATGAGGAAATAAGAAATTTACAAATTGATATAGATAGGTTAGGTGAGTGGGCCAAAATTTGGCAGGTAGTTTAATGTGTAAAAGTATGTGGTTGTTCATTTTGGTCGGAAAAATGGCAAGGCAACTTATCTAAATGGAGAGAAACTTCAGAGTGCTTCGGTGCAGGGGGTGTCTGGGTGTCCTCGTGCATGATTTGTTGAAAACTAGCATGTAGGTACAGCAGGTAATTAGGAAGGCAAATGGAATTTTTGCGTTTATTGCTAAAGGAATAGAGTATAAAAGTAGGGGAGTATTGCTGGAACTGTAGAAGGCATTGGTGAGACCACCTGGAGTACTGGGTACAGTTTTAGTCCTATTAGAGGCTGTTCAGAGGAGGTTCACTGGATTGATTCCAAATTGAGGCATTTGTCTTATGAAGGGAGATTGAGCAGTTTAGGCTCATTCTCCCTCGGGTTTTGAAGAATGAGAGGAGATCTAATTGAGGATATAAGATGATAAAACGTATTGACAAAATAGATTTAGAGCGGATGCTTCCTCTTGTGGGGCAATCTAGAATGAGAGGTCACAGTTTTAGGGTAAGGGATTAAGGGGCAATTAAACAACTAAGTGGAGGGAGTGTCTCCATAAATATAATTCCTCAATGATTTTGGTCAAACATGGGCAAGGAAACCTCCTGATCACTTGCCATTCCACCTCAGCTGCTGAATTAGTACTTCTCTACGTGGAACACCATTTGGAGGAAGCACTTAGGGTGGCAGGCACAGAATACACTCCAGGAGGGACTTCAATGTCCATCACTGAGCGAGATTTAGCAATACCACTACTGACTGAGCTGGCCTTGTCCTAAAGGATATAGCTGTTAGACTGGGTCTGTGGCAGGGAACCAAGAAGAAGAAAAAACCTAGTTTACCAATCCAGCATCATCAGCCCTGGGGCAAAGTATCCTTTCCTCACAGTTTTACAAATTGTTTGTGTTTCTCGCCAAGTATCCTAACATAAATTGGGGTTTGTTCCGGGATCCTAACATAATTAGGGTCTGGTCCCGTATCCTAACATAAATTGGGTTCGGTCTGGGATTCAAGTACAAATTGGGTTAGGTCCGGGATCCCAGTATCCGCTTTCATTGTTAAAACATTTGCTCTTTCTTTGACTCAAGAAAGCCTTCCTTGATTGGCTCCTAACTGCTCACCGTTTAGACAGCTAAGTACGTTTGAATTTGGAAAAGGCATATCCTCCTAAAAAAGAAACCAACAAAGGGAAGCCGCTTCAACCCTTCTCACCCGGTTGGAACATGTGAAATAAAAGCATAATATTGTGGCTTTGTGAGGCGCAGGTCTGCTTCTCAGTCAGAAGCTTCTTGAAGTTCTATTGGTGATGCGAGGATGTAGGAGACAATGTTGACAGCGCTATGCCTTCAAGGTGTAGGATAGGAAAAGTTAAAATATTTTCATTTTTGTTCTTTCACCAGATGAGGGCATTTCTGGCAAGGTCGGCGTTTATTGCTCTCTCTTTACTGTCTTGAGAGACCACCACTTATGCCATTTGGGAAGCCAGTTAGGAGTCAAGTACATTGTTGGAGCCTGGAGTCATATGTAGGCCAGACTGGGGAAGGAAACCTGCAATCCTTCCTTACCTCACTGACTTGAGTAAAGCAGATGAGGTTTTCTGCCAATCTGGTAATTTCATGGTCACCAATGCGAATGCTGGTTTTAAATTCCAGATTTAATTAACTGAATTCACATTCCTAGCTGCCACGGTGGGAAACTAGTGTCTGTATCATCACTACTCATCCAAAAATATTCCACCATGTAACCATACCCCAGACAAAATGCATATGACAAAATTGATGCCATCCACCTTGAGACTTTTATAGTCCAACAGATGTCCTGTGAAGTTGCTTGCTTATTATATTGGGGCAGCACGGTAGCATAGTGGTTAGCATCAATGCTTCACAGCTCCAGGGTCCCAGGTTCGGTTCCCGGCTGGGTCACTGTCTGTGTGGAGTCTGCACGTCCTCCCCGTGTGTGCGTGGGTTTCCTCCGGGTGCTCCGGTTTCCTCCCACAGTCCAAAGATGTGCGGGTTAGGTGGATTGGCCATGCTAAATTGCCCGTAGTGTTCTAATAAGTAAGGTTAAGGGGGAGTTGTTGGGTTACGGGTATAGGGTGGATACGTGAGTTTGAGTAGGGTGATCATTGCTCGGCACAACATCGAGGGCCGAAGGGCCTGTTCTGTGCTGTACTGTTCTAATTCTAATTCTAATATTGTGTAATATAGAACGTTACACGACCTTGGGATGCCCCAAAGTGCTTCACATCCAATTAAATACTTTTGAAATGGTGTCACTGTTGTAATGTAAGAAATGTAGCAGCCAATATATGAACAGCAAGCATCACAAATCACAGTGAGATAAATGACCATAGAATGAAGCATCAACTTACAAGACTGTGTAGTTTCCTCACTTGTCTGAAAGTCTCCATATCTCTATCTAACAGTCCATTTCAGTCAGGTGCAGTTCATGTCCAGTTAGCCAGTCTTTGATGTTGTCTATCCATATTCTTTTCTACCTTCCTAGAGTCCTTTTCCCTTCAATGTAATCTTTTAACCTCCTTGATGAACATATTGCTGCTGGGTCTTCAAGCTACATGTTCAAACGGTTACATCTTTCTTTTAGAACATAAGAACTAGGAGCAGGAATAGGCCATCTGGCCCTTCAAGCCTGCTCCTCCATTCAATGAGATCATGGCTGATCTTTTGTGGACTCAGCTCCACTTTCCGGCCCGAACACCATAACCCTTAATCTCTTTATTCTTCAAAAAACTATCTATCTTTATCTTGAAAACATTCAATGAAGGAGCTCAACTGCTTCACTGGGCAAGGAATTCCATAGATTCACAACCCTTTGGGTGAAGAAGTTCCTCCTAAGTTCAGTTCTAAATCTACTTCCCCTTACTTTGAGGCTATGCCCCCTAGTTCTGCTTTCACCCGCCAGTGGAAGCAACCTGCCCGCATCTATCCTTTCTATTCCCTTCATAATTTTATGTTTCGATAAGATCCCCCCGCTGTCCTTTACTGACATATTTTGAATTATCATAGAATTTACAGTACAGAAGGAGGCCATTCGGCCCATCGAGTCTGCACCGGCTCTTGGAAAGAACACCCTACCCAAGGTGAACACCTCCACCCTATCCCCATAACCCAGTAACCCCACCCAACGCTAAGGGCAATTTTGGACACTAAGCGCAATTTATCATGGCCAATCCATCTTTGGACTGTGGGAGGAAACCGGAGGAAACCCACGCAGACACGGGGAGGATGTGCAAACTCTGCACAGACAGTGACCCAAGCCGGTATCGAACCTGGGACCCTGGAGCTGTGAAATAATTGTGCTATCCACAATGCTACCGTGCTGCCCTCAGTCAGTCCTTAATCAGTTTGCCCTCATTACTGTGAGCAGCAAGATGGGAGAGTGACTTCAAAAAATATTTTCACTGGAGTTAAGTGAAAAGCATCAGTTGGTGAATGTGCGGCTGGAGGTATATTATATTATGATAAAAAAGCATCGTGTGACACTTCTAAGTTCCCAAGAAAAAAATAATTTCATCATACAGCTCATGACATTGGTACTAGATTATTGTATTTGTTTGTGATAAGACAAAATGACTTAACAATTCGGTTAATGAGCTAAAATGACCTCTTTTCCCCCCTCAACAGTTTACATTTAACAAACCTGAAACATGCAAATCGATTTGCGTGAAATCCTACAATCCAAAAGAGAAGCTGAGTGCAGACAAGCTGTCTTTCATAAAGAAAGGAATTCTTCTGAATTACCAACACCACTGGTAAGTACGTTGAATAGCAGCTATACTTCTCGATTAGTGGAGATATTTCTTGATTTTTTGTGGTTTTTCTGTTTTCCTCAGAATATTTGGTGCAGTTTGGCAGGGTAGCATAGTGGTTCCAGGGTTCCCAGGTTCGATTCTCTGCTTGGGTCACTGTCTGTGCGGAGTCTGTACGTTCTCCCCGTGTCTGTGTGGGTTTCCTCCGGATGCTCCGTTTTCCTCCCCCGAGTCCCCAAAGACGTGATGTCAGGTGAATTGGACATTCTGAATTCTCCCTCAGTGTACCCGAACAGGTGCGAGAGTGTGGCGACGAGGGGCTTTTCAGTAACTTCATTGGACTGTTAATGTAAGCCTACTTGTGACTTATTATTATTAGTTTCAAGTACAGACGGATTGTTTGTTTGTTAAATGTTTTGTGAGAACCTAGCGTCAGAGATAGACCTCCAGAGTTGACTGCCAACGTAAAGAATCAGGTGACATTTATACAGAATGTTGTCTTCCCATAACATTGTAAAAGACTTTTCAGTGGAAAACATCGGATAGATTTTACTAAAGTTAGAAATTTTGCACAGAACATACAGCAGAGAGCAGGTCATTTGGCCCAACAATTCTGCTGGTATCTACACTCACCACTCGTCCTCGCCTGTTCCACTCGCCTCATATTTATCTTTCAGCATACCTGCTATAACAACTTGTATGCAGCCTATTCCAGCTCATTTGCTGCTGGATCCCTCATCCGTGACCCTGTTAACTCGAGACTTGACTATTCCATCGTACTCTTACCTGGTCTCCCACATTCTACCCTTTAAACTTGAAGACATCCAAGCTTCTACTGCCTGTGTCCTAACTTGCATTAAGTCCTGTTCCATTATCACACCTGTGCTTGGTGTTCTACATGGACTCCCAGTCAAGCAAACTCCTTGATTTAAAAAAGGTATGTTTGTTAGAGTTTGACATTTTAACAAACAATGCCACAAAACCACAGGAATGATGGAGCGTAGCAAGCGAAACAAAAAGCTCAGCAGACATAAATACAGAGGGGCGCAGAAGAACAGCAGTATAATGCTCGATACGATCATTAGACATAACTTGATGTTGCTATAAGCCCAACCAGAGAATGAAGGTGAAACAGCATAGAACCGTGAAAACATGGTCACATGGTGCACATCTTCCCATGTGGCAATTGCTCGCAATTTACGAGAGTTTAGGATTAATTTTCCATGCCACATTCAGCTGCGCATCAATATATATCTCCCTCCACTCTTCCGTGGCTCCATTCATCTTCATTATAAATGAAATAAGGTGTGTCCAAATAATCTTTATTAGTGTCACAAGTAGGCTTAGATTAACATTGCAATGAAGTTACTGTGAAAAATCCCCGTGTCGCCACACTGGCATCTGTTCGGATACACAGAGGGGAAAATTGAATGACCAGTTCACCTAACAAGCACGCCTTTCGGGATTCGTTGGAGGAAACCCACGCAGACACGAGGAGAACATGCAGACTCATAGCTTCTTAACCACTGTATTCCCCTGCTGTGCTACCTTAAGGGATGGGTGTACATGCACACCAAGGTCCTCTGATCCTCGGTGCTTCCCAGAGTCCTGCAGTTTATCATGTATTCCCTTGCCTTGTTTGTCCTGCCCAAGTGCATCACCTCCTATTTATCCGGGTTGAATTCCATTTGTCACTGACCAGCCCGTCTATCTCCTCCTGTAATCAAAGACTATCCTCCTCCCTGTTTACCATCCCATCAATTTTCATATCATTCACAAACATACTGATCAACCCTCCTAAATGTCTGAATCATTTATACAAGGCAGTCAGAAGAACACCCCTCGACCATCACCCTCTGCTTCCTGCCACTCCGCCAATTCTGGGCCGAATTTGCCAAATTTCCTTGGATCCCATGGGCTCTGACCTTTGCTATTGGTCTCCCATGTGGGACCTTATCAAAAGCCTTGATGAAGTCCAAGTAGACTACGCCAAATTTCCCTCATCTACACAGCTGGTCACCTCTTCGGAATATCCACTCAGGTTGGTCAGACATGACCTCCCCTTAGCCAAACCATGCTGACTGTTCTTGATTAATCTCGGCCTCTCCAAATGCAGATTAATTCTGTCTCTCAGAATTGCTTCCAATACTTTCCCCACCACTGAGGCCTAGCACTCAATGCGGGATAAGTAATCTGGTAATTCAGCAATATTGGAATCGTCATCAGGTGAGGAAGAAATGGGTCTAATCAGCATACATGTGAAAGTGATACTGGACCTTTGGAAGATGTGGTCAATGGGGCACCATGTAGATGAGAAATAGGAATAGAATAGGAAATAGAAATATCTTTCTAATTCTGTTTCAGCTCTATAATCATTTAGCTTCCGTTTGAAAGCCTCTAAGCTATTTACCTCTATAATTTTCTGTTGTAATGGATTCCGCATTCCAACTACTTGCGGAGTAAAGACATTTTTCCTTATTTCCCTGTTGGATTTATTAGTAACAATGTTGTATTTATTACTCCGAGTTTTTGATTCTCCCACAAATAGAAATGTTCTCTCCACGTCAACCCCATTCAATCCATTCCTAATCTTAAAGACCTTTTCCAGGTCACATCCCCAACCTGTTCAATCTTTTCAGATAGCTAATCTGCTATAATAATCTTTATTATTGTCCCAAGTACATTACATTACTTACATTAACACTGCAATGAAGTTACTGTGAAAATCCCCTAGTTGCCACAGGCCGGGGCCTGTTCGGGTACACAGAGGGAAAATTCAGAATGTCCAATTCACCCAACCAGCATGTCTTTCGGGACTTGTAGGGGAAAACCAGAGCACCCGGAGGAAACCCAAGCACACATGGGGAGAACGTGCAGACTCTACACAGACAGTGACCGAAGCCGGGAATCGAATTTGGGACCCTGGCTTGTGAAGCAACAGTGATAACCACTGTGCTACTCTGCAGCCGACCTTGTATATCTTTGTAAATCTCTTGCACTTGCTCTGCTGCTTCTGTTATTTTCCTTATCATGAAGAAGGGAACTGTGCACAGGTTTAACATCAATTTAGTACCTTTTGAGTTGTATCCATCTGGGAAATAATCCCAGTGCTCTGTTAGCAACTTCAATTGCTTTCCTGCAATGATACTTTTAATGATTTGCTCTTTTGCACCTTTGCTCTTCTATCCCGTTTAGATTTTTAGATTTGAATTTCGAGGTTGTTCCGCATTGTGCACCACCTCACATTTATCTGTATTAAAATTATTTCGCCATTTAATTTTTTTCGTATTGTGATGTTCGTGTAAACTATCCACCCCAAGGTTGATGCTATTGGTGCTCGAGTCCTAATCATTGATGTAAATTATGAATGACTGTGAGTCCAGCATTGATTTTTGTTGAGCACCATATTTTTCCTTCCTCCAATCTGAGTACCTACCCTTTAATACTGCTCCCTGCTTTCTTACAGCACAGAACAAATATCTTATCATGGAATCTTAGAGCACAGACTGAGACCATTCAGCCCATTATGTCCCTTTGAAGGAACGATCCAATTTGCCCCACTCTCATATTATCCCCTCATTTCTTGCAATTTTTCTTCGTTCTGAAAGATGCTATTGAATTTACTTCCATCACCCTTTCGGGCAGTGCAGCCCAGATCACCATAACTTGTTGCATTTTAAAAGTCTAATCTCTGCCTCTTATATATAGGGAAACACGGTGGCACAGTAGTTAGCACTGCTGCCTCACAGAGCCAGGGACCCAGGTTCGATTCTCACCTCGGGTGACTGCACATTCTTGTATCCAGTGGCAGCCATGTGAGAGTGGTCGCACATTTGGCAGCTCCTGATTGAGGCGGTTTTTAAATCATTTTCCCCGGTGCCGGTTTGATGTTTTGGAGAAAAAAAGGTGCAGAGGTGGTGGAGGAAAGCTGTACTCCACTGTGAGGTCGGTGGGTGGATCCACGGACCAGAAGTGGGTCGAGAAGCAAGGAGCTGCAAGTCCAAGAAACTCTTCGTGCAATGCAGTGGGAGATGGCGGAGGGTAAAGGGTCGGCCATACCAGCCCAATGGTCGACGGAGCAGTTGGTGGACTTTCTGAACGAACAGAAGAGGGAGGTTCAGGAGGACCTGGCGAAGGTAGTACACCCGGATCGACTGTGTGGAGCTGAGGCTGGAGACCCAGTGCTAGGTGATCCAGAAGGTGGAGGAGGCGGTAGGGAAGCAGCTTATCTCGTTGGAGGCTGAAATTGGGATGTTGAGGGAGACTCCGAAGTGGTTGGAGGAGAAAGTGGAGAATCTGGAGAACCGCTTCCGGAGGCAGAATCTGAGGATTGTGGGGGATGCCAGAGGGCATCGAGGGAGCGGACGCAGGCTCTTAAGTGGCCAAGGTGTTGGAGAAGCTAATGGGGGAGGGGGCCTTCGGCCTTCAACCGGGCATGCAAGGCGCTGATGAGGAAGCCACAGGCAAACGAGCCACCGAGGGCAATGATGGGGAGCATGCATTGATTTTTAGATAAAGAGAAGATCTTGCGGCGGGCCAGGAGGTGTACAAGGTACGAGGAGATGTACCTGTGAAGGTAACAAGCTCCGGTTCTATCAGGACCTGGGCGCGGAACTGGCAAAGAGGAGAACTGGATTCAACCCTCTTGAAGAAGGGGGTGAAGTTCGGGATGTTGTACCCGGCCGCCTTTGGGTGACCCACAATGGTCGCGAGCACCATTCCCCGCAATACTCCCTCCACCCGGATGTGCTACTATATTCCCCACCCACCCTCAAACTCTACCCACTTATTAGCGCCGCCACTCCCGTGTCTTTATATCCAACCCCGAGTGAAAAACCTGTCCTACGCATCCCTTTCTTGGCCTCGTCTGGTCCCCAATCTTCAAATGCGTTTCCTAAATGCCACAGCCGCCTTTAAGCTCCGCAGGTGTGCAAACACGCCCGACTGTTTGACTAGCCCATTCAGCCCCCTCACATTCCAGCCTGGTTGTGGGGCAGACGAGGCCGAGGAAGGGTTGAGTTGGACAAGTTTTCACTCTGAGCTGGATATAAAGACGCGGGGAGTGGTGGTGCGAATAAATAAGTGGGTAGGGTTTCAGGGTGGGAATATAGTAGCAGATCCGGGGAGAAGGATTGTGGAGAACGGTGCTCGCGACCGTTGTTGGTCACCCAAAGGCTGCTGGGCCTGGTACAACATACCGAACTCGACCCCCTTCTGCAAGAGGGTTGAATCCAGCTCTCTTGGCCGGTTCTGCGCCCAGGTCCTGATACACCCGGAGCTCGTTACCTTCCCAGGTACATCGATGGTGAACGGGAAATTGGAGGGGATGCCAGTGGTTCTGGTGAACTTGTATGTCCCAAATTGGAACAATTTTGAATTCATGAGGTGAGTGTTGGGGAAGATCCCAGATCTAGACTCCCACCAGTTGATTTTAATACGGTTATCAAGCTAAGATTGGATCGGTCGAGTCCTCGATCGGGGAGGGTTTCGGCAGTGGCGAAGGAGCTAAAGGAGTTAATGGAGCGCAAGGTGGGTGGGGGGGGGGGGGGGGGGGGGGGGGGGGGGGGGGAATCCATGGAGGTTTGAGAGGCCAAGGGCGAAGGAGTTTTCATTCTTCTCCCATGTGCACGAGGGGGCAGCACGGTAGCGCACAGTGGTTAGCACAGTTGCTTCACAGCTACAGGGTTCAAGGTTCGATTCCTGGCTTGGTCACTGTCTGTCTGGTGTCTTCCCGTTCTCCCCGTGTCTGCGTGGGTTTCCTCCGGGTGCTCTGGTTTCGTCCCACAGTCCAAAGACGTGCGGGTTAGCTGGATTGGCCATGATAAATTTTCCATTGGTGTTCAAAAAGGTTAGGGGTGGTGAATAATAATATAATAATAATCGCTTATTGTCACAAGTCGGCTTCAATGAAGTTACTGTGAAAAAGCCCCTAGTAGCCACATTCCGTCGCCTGTTCGGGGAGGCTGGAACGGGAATTGAACCCGTGCAGCTGCCTTGTTCTGTATTACAAGCCAGCTGTTTAGCCCACTGTTACTGGGTTACAGGGACAGGGTGGAGGCATGGGCTTCCATGAGCTTGTGCAGACTCAATGGGCCGAATGGACCCCTTCTGCACTGTAAATTCTTCTGTACTGTAAATTCTATGTGCACTTGCTGATCGATTACTTTGTGGTGGACAAGGCTCGGGGTATTCGGCTGGCGAGGTTGATCAACGGGGTATTCTGGTCTCTGATCACGTACCACACTGGGTGGACTTGCAAGTCCGGGGGGAGCCTTGCGCCTGCATTGGAGATTAGACTTAGGGTTGCTAGCAGACGAGGTGGTGTGAGAGCGGATGAGGGCTGCCATTTGTGGGTATGTGGAGCTGAACGACACGGGTGAGGTTCAGCCGCCACGCTATGGGGGACGCTGAAGTCAGTGGCCAGGAGGGAGTTTATATTGATCGGGCGCATAGGGATAGGATGAAGTGGGCAAAGATGGCGAGGCTCGTGGAGGAGCTCCTGCGGGTAGAGAGGAGGTACTTGGAGGCCCCTGAGGTAAGTTCGTTAAAGGAGCGGCAGAAGCTCCAGGTGGAGTTCCGGTTGGTGTCGACGGGGAAGACAGTGGGGTGGTTACGGAGAGCTAAGGAGTTTATGAAAAAGGGGAGAAGGCGAGCAGGATGCTAGCCCAGCAACTTAGGAAGCAGGCGGCGGCGAGGGAGATTGGAAAGGTGAAGGGTGGGGGGTGAATGGGGTGTTTGAGGAAATGAGAGGCTAGATGAATCAGAGCTCACGGCGGGGGAGGAGAAAATGCAGCGATTTCTGGACAGGTTGGAGTTCCCTAAAGTGGAAAAGGATCTGGTAGGGGGGCTGGGGGCACCCATTGGACTGATGGAGGTGAGCTGCCCAGCAGGAATGGGTTCTGGTACTTACAGGTACGGGATTATTTTAGGAAGCAGGTGTCGCCCTTTCCTGACCTGCCGCCCCCAGGGCTGCAGGACAAGGTGGTGTTGAAGTTGGCGCGGATAGGGTGGCGGAGATTTATAAGTATTTAATGGATTGGGCGGAAGCCCTGATGGGAGACGTTGAATAGAAGTGGGAGGGAGATGGAGGCTGAGTTATGGGAGGAGGCTCTGAGAACACATCCTCTTCATGTGCAAGGCTTAGCCTTATTCTATTCACAGTGGTTCATAGGGCGCATAGTTCACGGTTCATAGTGACGGTGGCCACAATGAGCAGGTTCTTTGAGGGGCTGGAGGATAAGTGTGGGCGGTGCGCTATGGGGCGAATGAACCGTGTTCGCTTGTTTTGGGCTTGTCCGAAGCTGGAGGGATTCTGACGGGCATTCGCTGACATTATGTCCGAGGTACTGAACGTGAAGGTTGCCCTGAGTCCAGAAGTGGCGATTTTTGGAAGACCCAGGAGTCCGGTTAGCGAGAGAGGCCGAAGTCTTGGCCTTTGCCTTACTGGTAGCCTGCAGACAGATTTTGCTTGGGTGGAGGGACTTGGGGGTGTGGGTGAGCGACCTCGTGGAATGGGTTTCCTCAGGGTGCTCTGGTTTCCTCCCACAGTCCAAAGGTGTGCAAGTTAGGTGGATTGGCTAATATTGCTCAAAGATTAGATGGGGTTACAGGTACGAGACCAACAGCACAGGTTCAAATCCTATACTGGCTGAGGTTATTCATGAAGGCCCACCGTCGCAACCTTGCCCCTCTCCTCAGGTTAAATCACCACCAGTCAGCTCCCACCTCAAAGAGGAAAGCAGCCTACGGTCACCTGGGACTATGGTGACTTTACCTTTATTATAATGAAATAGTGTACCAGGCAAGTTGAGCACAGCAGTCAAGTAATTGATACCCTGTTTTAAGTGTTAATTGAGGAATACGTATTGATCAAGAGACCAGGTAGAAAAATCCATTGCTTGGCTTTGTAATTATACCATGGGATCCTTTACACTTGCCTGAGAGGGCAGACAGTGTAGTTTCAGGTCTCAGCACCTCCAGTCATGAAATGAAATGAAATGAAAATCGCTTATTGTCACGAGTAGACTTCAATGAAGTTACTGTGAAACGCCCCTAGTCGCCACATTCCGGCGCCTGTCCGGGGAGGCTGGTACGGGAATCGAACCGTGCTGCTGGTCTGCTTTAAAAGCCAGCGATTTAGCTGAGTCAGCTAAACCAGCCCCCCTCAGTATTACACTGGTAGATATCATAGAATTATCATAGAATATACAGTGCAGAAGGAGGCCATTCGGCCCATCGAGTCTGCACCGGCTCCTGGAAAGAGCACCCTACCCAAAGTCAACACCCCCACCCTATCCCCATAACCCAGTAACCCCACCCGACACTAAGGGCAATTTTGGACACTAAGGGCAATTTATCATGGCCAATCCACCTAACCTGCACATCTTTGGACTGTGGGAGGAAACCAGAGCACCCGGAGGAAACCCACGCAGACACGGGGAGGATGTGCGGACTCCGCACAGACAGTGACCCAAGCCGGAATCGAACCTGGGACCCTGGAGCTGTGAAGCCATTGTGCTATCCACAATGCTACCGTGCTGTCCCCGTAGTGTCCGCTTCGACTGTGTGCACTATGGAGGAGAATTTGAAAGATATCTAAAGATTTTTAAATTTTATTTAGTTGAAATGGTCAGCTTTAACTCTGCATGCCATGATCTTTTGTTGTGTGCCTGCCATGTGGTAACTTTTCTAAGTTTTTGATACGAGTTCTGAGGAAAAATATCTCAAGAGGGGCAAATATTCTTTAATCTTTGAGCATTCAAGACACCTCATTGTTAAGATACTTAGTTGGGCTGTTGAGAAAAAATAGTTTGTCAATCAGCAAGATGGTAGTGCATACACTAGATGGACCTTTGTATTTTTGTTCAGCAGTTCCTCAGGAATTGCTTCCCTGTTCATATGGAGAGATAATTAGATTCAATCATCTCATCTCTTGATTTTGGAAATGGTTCAGGGTAGGTCCTTTCCATGGCCATTTCAAACCCGTGGTGACGCTGGAGGTGAGTTTCTAGAGGTCCTTTATTTTCCAATTTTGTTTTTTACAGTGTGTCCCCATTGCCATTCCAGTGCAGCACTACTTGAATAATTCATGACCGATGTATAGTACTGATGTGTCACAAACTGCTCCCGGACCTGGTCGCTGGTGGCACTGATTAGAATGCATTTTGGCTGGCTGTCTGGTAACATGTGAACATGAAGATCTTCAGTTTTGCAGATTGCATTTTAAAAATAGTGTTCAAACTAATGTACCCTTCAATCTTGTGTATTTTGAAAAGTTGCGTTACCCTTGGTGTGGTCCATTTTGTAGGATCATTGATAACATGCCTGTCACGTGGTGCTATGATGTGGAAGATGGCCAAAAGTTTTGCAATCCTGGATTTCCAATTGGATGCTTTGTTACTCAGGATGGCCGCCCAAAAGATGCCTGTGTCATCAATGTAAGTTGCCTTTCTCTATGTAACTATTTGTATTAGAATGTTGCATGTGCATGTTTTAAAGTTGTTCACTGTTGATCAGATTAAAATGTAGTTCCTTGCGCAGAATTACATAGAATTTACAGCACAAAAAAAATTTGTTGGTTCGTTGGTTGCTCTACACATGCCATTAGATTCATAATAATGATCCTATAATTATGACTCCCAGATTTCAACTCCCCTGCAAGTAGAATTATCTTCCCTATAAAACTCAGTTAGAATTTTAAAGACCAGGAGCGGGTGGAGGCGGCTTCGTGCAGGGGCTCCAGCTTGGCAGCCCTGGTCATGGCTCCTCTACCGCTGCCGCCGGCCAAGTACTCCACCAGCCCGGTAGTGGTGGCGACCCTGCGGATATAGGGCCAGTGGAGGAGGCATGTAGGGGAGACGGGGGCGTCGGTTTGGGCGCCAATCTGCGATAACCATCGGTTTGCCCCCGGGAGTATGGACGGGGGGTTTCGAGTATGGCGGCGGGCGGGGGTGGGAAGGGTGGGCGATATGTTCCTGGAAGGGAGCTTTGCGAGTTTGAGGAGCTTGGAGGAGAAATTTGGGCTGGTAAGGGGAAATGATTTTAGGTACCTACAGTTGCGGGACTTTGTTCATAGACTGGTCCCATCTTTCCCACGCCTCCCGCCAATGGGGATCCAAGACAGAATAGTCTCTAGGGGGAAGAAGGGGAGGGTAGAGTCTCTGATATTTATAAGGTGCTCATGAGGGAGGAAGGGTCCCAGATGGAGGAACTGAAACTTAAATGGGAGGAGGAGCTAGGTGGGGAAATGGAGGACGGGCTGTGGACAGAGGCCCTGAGTAGGGTAAATTCGACCGCGACATGTGCCAGGCTCGGGCTGATTCAATTTAAGGTCGTTCACCGGGCCCATATGGAGGTGGCTCGGATGAGCAAATTCTTTGGGATAGAGGACAAATGCGCTAGGTGCGCGGGAGGACCGGCGAACCACGTTCACATGTTTTGGGCATGCCCTAAGCTTAGGGGTACTGGGAGGGATTTGCGGGCGTCATGTCCCGGGTGCTAAAAACAAGGGTGGGGATGGGTCCAGGGGTGGCAATTTTTGGGTTTCGGAAGACCCGGGAGTCCAGGGGGGGAAAGAGGCCGATGTTTTGGCCTTTGCTTCCCTGATAGCCCGGCGACGAATACTATTGGCGTGGTGGACTCAAAGCCCCTGAAGACTGAGTTGTGGCTTGCGGACATGTCGAGTTTCCTGGGTATGGAAAAAATTAAGTTCGCCTTGAGGGGATCTGTACAGGGGTTCACCCGGAGGTGGCAACCGGGGGGGGGGAGGAGGAAGGAGAAAGAGTAGAGTAGGAGGGACAAAATGACGGGTAGTACCGGTGGGAGAGGAGCAGGCTTGTGCAGTATGTTACAATTGAAGTATTGAAAGTAAGTGGATGTTTGCACATTTTTGCCTTTTTTGCTTTCTTTCTGTTGATGTCTGTAACTGTTTACAAAGCCAAAAACTACCTCAATAAAATTGTTTGTTTTAAAATAAAGAATTTTAAAGACCACCTCTTGCTCTTTTCTGGCAAAAGGAGCTTCAAGGTGTTCAGTCTTTTTAAAAAGTATTTTATTCCAAACATATGCAAAAGTACAAAAACATAAATCGGAGAACATTCTCCACAGACAGTTTGCGCAGGTTTCTCTCCCCCCACCCCCCCCCTCCAAACGACAAACAATTCCTCAAACATGGCCATGAATAATCCCACCGTGTCTCAAAGCCACCCCGCTAACTTAATCTTCTCCAGCCGGAGGAAGTCATACAGGTCCTCCAGCCAGGCCACCCCCGGGCGACGTTGACAACCATCATTCCAGCAAAATCCTTTGCTGGGCAACTAGAGAGGTGGAGCGGGCAGCACGGTGGCGCAGTGGGTTAGCACTGCGACCTCATGGCGCCGAGGTCCCAGGTTCGATCACGGCTCTGGATCACTGTCCGTGTGGAGTTTGCACATTCTCCCCGTGTTTGCGTGGGTTTCGCCTCCACAACCCAAAAATGTGCAAGCTAGGTGGATTGGCCACACTAAATTGCACTTTAATTGAAAAAAATGAATTGGGTACTCTAAAATTTAAAAAAACCTAGAGAGGCGGAGGCCACCACATTGGCCATCCTTCCCTCCATCAGCTCCAGCACTTCCAATACCCCAAAAATCGCCACCATAGCATCTAGCCACCCTCACAATCATTGATAACATCCCAAGCACCCCTCTAAGTACACCTCCAACTTCTCACATCTCCGTGCGTGGTTTGCTGGTCCTCACCCACACTTCTCGAACTCATCGGCCACCCCCTGGAGGAACCCACGCATCCTCGCCCGAATCACGTACACCCTGTGTATGACCTTAAACTGTATCAAACTCGTTCGCACACGCTGAGGTCGAATTTGCCCTGCGTATTGCCTCACTCCACACTCCCCATCCTATTTCCTCCACCCCTAATTCCTCCTCCCATTTCTCCTTGATCCTCACTGCCTGTGCTGCCTCATCAATGTGTATATGTCCACGCCTTCTGCACTGTAAATTCTATGATCCTTCCAAGTCTGGGAGCTGCAACAATTCCAATGGGGTTTTTTTCGGCAGCTTGGGAAACCCTCCCTATACATTCCGTGCAATGTCCCTCACTTACATATACCTCGATTTGCTTCACTTCGGGAGCTTTGCCCTCTCACGCAGCTCTTGCAGAGTTGCAAACATCACCTCCAGGTATAGATCTCTCGCCCTCACTAGCCTCACCTCTCCCATCTCTACATGCCATCTCAATCCCCCGGCTTGAACCCGTGGTTCTCAGAACGGTGTTTGCACCAATATCCCCTCCATCCTCGGGTGTCTCCTCAGCTGGTTCCACACCCTAATCATGGACTGTGACCGGGATCTCAGTGTACCTCCTTGTTGCCAGCGATCGCGCTGCCATCACCATGGCCCTCGGGCTTGACCTCCTACAGAACCCCTCCATCCTAACCCCCCTCCTTCCCACCACCGCCTCCCTTTTTCCACATTCGCTGCCCAATAATAGTGCAGCAGATTCGATAACACCAATCCTCTTCTCTGCCTCTGTAGAAGGACCCACTTCGCCCTCTGTGCCATCCCCCATCCACCCCTATATAAACTGTAAAATTGCTGCGTCGTGTTTCTGGAAAAAGGCCTTCTGAATGAAGATGGGGAGGGTCTGGAATACAAAGCAGAACCGTGGCAGGATGTTCATTTTTACCACCTGGACCTCCCTGCCAGGGTCAGGTATAATGTAACCCATCTCCGAAAATCCTCCGTTACCACCTCCACTACCTTTGTTAAGTTCCATTTGTACATCGTCGCCCACTCCCCATCACCCGGACCCCCAGATACCCAAACCTATTCCTGTTTACCCTAAATGGCAGCATCCCCAAATTGGTTCCCCGGCCCACCTCATTCACCGGAAACACCTCGCTTGACCTTGTACGGTAGCACAGTGGTTAGCACTGTTGCTTCACAGCTCCAGGGTCCCAAGTTCGATTCCAGGCTTGGGTCACTGTCTGTGTGGAGTCTGCACGTTCTCCCCGTGTCTGCGTGGGTTTCCTCCGGGTGCTCCGGTATCCTCCCCACAAGTCCCGAAAGACGAGCTGTTAGGTCATTTGGATATTCTGAATTCTCCCCCTATGTACCCGAACAGGCGCCGGAGTGTGGTGACTAGGGGATTTTCACAGTAACTTCATTGCAATGTTAATGTAAGCCTACTTGTGACAATAAAGATTATTATTATTATAGCTCGAGAAGGCCCCAACCTCTCTAATAAGCCCATAATTCTCCCCATACTCTCCAGCGGGTCTGACAGGAACAGCAGCATATTGTCTTCAAACAGTGACACCCGGTGTTCCCCACTCCCCTCTGCTGATCCCCTGAGGGCCATTGGCAAGGGCTCTATCGCCAGCGCGAACACCCCTGCATTGTTGCCCGATGCAACCCGAAATTCCGTGAACTCATCTCGTTTGTCCGTACTCTTGTCACCGGGGTCACGTACACCAGACACACCCACAAACTTCTGACCAAACCCGAACCTTCCCAGAACCTTGAACACGTACCGTCATTCCACAAGTTGAAAGCCTTCTCCGCATCCACAGATACCACGGCCTACGGTACTTGCCCCCTCGACGGGGTCATGATCAAATTTAGTAACTGCCCAATATTACTGGCAAGATGCCTACCCTTCACAGAGCCCGTTTGATCCTCTACAAGCCCCCCAGGAACGCATCCTTCCATCCTCCCCGCCACTAACTTAGCCAGCACTTTCACATCGGTATTCAACAGTAATATAGGCCGGAATGTCCCACACTCTAGTGGGTCCTTCCTCTTCTTCGGAATTAGCATGATCGTCACCTGTGTCGGTGTCTCCGGGAGCTCCCCCTTCTCCAGGGCCTCGCTAAAAGGCCCCAATAAGTGTGGTGCCAATTCTGTCGCAAACTCTTTATCGAACTGCGCCTGGTAACCATCCGCCCTGGGGTCTTCCCTGACTTCATCTCTTTTATGCTTTCCATCACTTCTCTCAACCCCAATGGCTCCTGCCTCCTTTTCTCATCCAGCTGTGGGAATTCCAGCTCGTCCAAAAACTGCCCCATGTCCCCTTCCTCGCCTCCCGGATCGGCCCGATTCAATTTCTCATAATACTCCATGAGCGCCTCGTTAATCTTCCTCGGCTCGGACACTAACCCCCATTTCCCTGTCCGTACTCTTGCGATTTCTCTGGATGAGGCCTGCCTCCGTAGCTGATAGGTGATCATGCGGCTCGCATTCTCTCCATATTCATACTGCACCCCTCTCGCACTCTGTAGCTGCCCAACAGCCTTTTCCCTTCATCAGCCTGTTGAACTTCACTATAACTACTTTCTCTTCGCTAGTCCCTCCTTGGTGAGAACCTTCAAATATTCCCTGTCAACCTCGACTATCTCATCCAATAACCGTCCATACTCCTCTTGCCCTTGAGTGAGATAATCTCCCCCTCAACCACCACCTTCAATGCCGCCCAAAGATTCTGGAGTATACATTATACACGTGTGAGAAGAAGGAGTACTTTCTCTCCCCAGGGTTCTTTAACTTCAACGAGTTCACCATACCCATCCTTTCCATCAACCCTCCCTGTTCCTTTGTCATCCTCAACCTTCCATTGACTTGCGCTCGACCTGTCCAACCTCGGTTTGAGCACACAATTGAAGTGCGTCTCCAGGTCTGGAACGCACCCAGCAACCCCCCCTCAAACCCCACGTCATCCCAATTCAGTGCATAAACATTCACTAGCACCACCGGCATCCCCTCCAACACCCCACTCACTATTGCGTATCAACCCCCTGTTTCCCGCACTTTCTTGGCACATACAAACCCCGTCTTTTTGCTGAACAGGATTCCCCCCCCCCCGGTGACTTTAAATCAAAATCCTGAGCGAAATACTTGACCCACCCCATCCCTTTCTTAACATAACCTGATCTTTCACTTGGACGTGCATCTCCTGCAGGAAGCCCACCCTCACCTTCAAGCTCCTCAAGTGCATAAAGACCCGAGTCATCTTTGCCGGCCCGTTCAGCCCCCCAACATTCCATGTTACGAACCTTACCGGAGGCTTGTGCCTCCATTCCCTCTACTGTCCGCCGCCATCCTCCTCTATCGATTCTGTCCCTTCTAATTTCACCCTAAACTGAGCCCATCCAAGATGGCCCCCTCCTCCAATACTGCCACGTCGCATTCCCCCCATCCTGTGCCCTTGGCCATCTCCCCCACCTCATTTCTGTTCACCAGCATTACCTGCCAGTGTGGGAGCTCCTACCCGAAGGCTCCTTCTATCTGCCCCTCCCCCCACTTTCTCCTCATTGGTCTGTGCAACTGGCTCCCTGTGGACCTCCCCCACTCAAACAAAGACCTATCCAATGCTACAGGTCATCTCCAAAAAAAAATACTACATGGGGAGGGGCTGTGCAGGTGCCCCCTTACAAACTTATTGCTCTTAAACAACCGCTACAATAAAATCGGCCCACCCGAGAAAATAAACCCCTCCGTCTTCCACACTACCCACATCTTCCGAACTCCGTTATTCCAACTCCTGAGTTTCCCATCAACGTTCAGTTCTCCCCAAGTCTATGATCTCTAATAAAGTCATAGGCCTCCTCTGGGGTTTCGAAATAGTATTCTTGGATTCAAAAGTCACTCTCAGTTTCGCCGGGTACAATACCCTAAGCTACTCCAAAGGAGCTGGTTTAGCACAGTGGGCTAAACAGCTGGCTTGTAATGCAGAACAAGACCAGCAGCGCGGGTTCAATTCCCGTTCCAGCCTCACCGAACAGGTACCGGAATGTGGCGACTAGGGACTACTTGTGACAATCATTATTATTATTACATTGGCCTTCGATAAAGAGCCGCTTTGGCCCTGTTGAACTCAGCACGCCTCTTCGCCAACTCCTCTCCAATGTCCTGATAGATTTGGACTCTGTTCCCCTTCCATTCGCATTTCTGCTTCTCCCTGGCCCACCGCAGGATTTTCTCCTTCTCACAAAACTTGTGGAGCCTCACAATCAACACTGCTCTTGGCTTCTGCCATGGGGACCTGTGAGCTCTATCCGCCTCTGGGTTCATGTCCAGTCCCTCCACCATCAGTCCCGCCAGCATCCTTGAGACGTCACTCCTGCCTTCCACACATTCAAGCAGGCCAGCTGCCTTCTGGACGTGTTCTGCTCCTCCACCTTTGCCTTTAGCAACTTGTAATGGTCCCCCAGGAGCCCCATCTCCAACTCCGCCACCCGATCACTGTGCGCGGACATCACCCTCTCCATCTCCAGGATCTGCGCTTCCTGTGCCTCCAAGCACATCTCGACTCTCTCCATCGAGCCTTTCAAGAGTGCTACCACTCGTTTGTTGGCCTTTGATTGGTCTTCCTGCATCTCCTTTGGTTGCTGCTGGTACTCCTTTCTGGTGAACGCCATCAGTTGTTCCATTTGGGGTTTTCCAGCATGCGACAACCTTTCCCCCTCCACCGTCTTTCCTATTGCTACAACGCCACAGGTCTCTTCCAGTTCATTGACCAGATCTTTAACCTTCTGCCAGGTGTAACTGTTCCCTATATCCTTTTGTGCCTTTACTCCATTCAGTTTCTTATTTCCCAAGGACCCTTGGTATCTTTGACTTCAGTTAGAAATTTGGAGTTACTCTTTATTCCATGAATTGATCATTTACGTACATATGAATTAGGAGCAGGAATAGGCTACTCGGCCCCTCGAGACTACTTCACCATGCTGATCTGAATACAGCCTCAACTCCATATACCTCCCTACCCCTGATTTCATGAAATTGTCTAACTCTGTCTTTAAAATAATCTTTAAAGACTGATTCCACCATCTTTTGAGGAAGAGTGCAAAAGACTTACCACCTTGCCACCTCTGACTTAAAAGGACGATCCCTTATTGTGACCCCTAGTTCTAGATTCTCCTACAAGAGAAAACATCCATTCGATATATTGTCAAGATCTTTCAGGATCTTGTATGTCTCAATCAAATTACCTCTTACTCTTCTAAGCTCCAGCGGATACAAGTCTAGCCTGTCCAACTACCCACTCCAGATGTTAGTCGCGGATACAGGTCTCGCCTGTCCAACTGCCCACTCCAGATGTTAGTCGCGGATACAGGTCTCCAGGTTATTTCCAATGCATTCCTGAGTCCTTCCTTAAATAAGGAGACCGATACTTTACACAGCACTAAGTGGTCTCAGCAATGCCCTTTATAACTGAAGCATAACCTCCCTATTTTTGTGTTCCATTCCCCTTGCATTAATGATGACATTCAATTAGCTTTCCTAGTTACTTGCTGTGCCTACATACTAATGTTTTACGATTTATGCACTAGGACACCCAGGTCCCTCTATGGAAAAAGCCTTTTACCTGCAATAGATCGAGTTCTAGTATGACAAGGTGACGGCTCTCCTTTTCGTTTAGTAGCTGCAAATTGTGCGTCTTATTGCTCAGAATTTTTGTCGAATCACCAGTGATTGTCTCAATGTGTTTTAAACAGATGTACCCAAGATCGTTCGCAATGTAATAGTGACACATTGGCGTTGAGATATGTTATGTGTTTAGACTGAGCATACACAAAGCAACCAAGAACATGTCTGATTAAGACAGTGCCAAATTTCTGGACTGTGTATCCTAATTCGATGCACTTTGCCACATGTCGCTCTAAATTTTGTTAACTTCCTTGCCTTCATTTTTGTTACGTTGCAGTCTGAATTCAACAAGAAGAACATGTACTATGTCTTCAACCATGTGGATATCGTGATTACGTACCACAGTGGAAAGAACAAGGATTGGGAAGGTGCAAGACTGGTTGCTGCAAAATTAGTCCCCAAAAGGTAGGATGATTTGTGTTTGGGGAAAAGGAGGGAAGAGTATTAGGAAACTGGAAGGAATTTTTCCTCCAAACTGAAAATGATTGAGTTAGTGCTTGATATTTTGTGATAATTCCAGAGTTGAACATTTTTTGTTTATTAATAGATTTTTATAGTTAAAGATTTCCTGCTGGCCAAGGTTGGATTATGCTGTTAATTGCCTTCTGTGTATAAAAGGTTTGCACTTGGCACTTCAGAAAGCACAAGTGTGTAAGAGGCAGTGATCATACCGTGGTTCCTGCCAATCTGGGAAGTGTTATGTAGTTGATTTTCAAATCTTTGTTACTGTTGACCGGTTAATATACACAATATTCTCCAGTGATGCTACAAGTTGTGTTTGCTGCTGGTTGTGGCTGCAAACGGCTTGAGGCTGCTGCTGCTGTTTCCTCCTTTTTCTGTGGCCGGGAGTAAAGAAAGGATGATGAGGTGACCTACTGCCTGGGCTGGAGAAAGGAAGGTGGGCTGGGGAAGGGGAAGCTCTTTCTCTCTTCTGGTGACTTTTCACTGCTGCGGATGAAGGTTTTGAAGAAAATCGTTTTCAGATTGCCGGTGATTTTATTGTGAGTGTAGTGAGTGCTGCATGTCAACCAGCACGCTGCCGCGAGTCTGACAGGCTGGATGGCGAGGATGTTTTACTGCACTTTGAACGGCAGCGGATCATTTGGGTACCGAGCATGCGTTCCGTTAAAATTAGGCTGCTTAGGGTAGCACGGTGGCGCAGTGGTTAGCACTGCTGCCTCATGGCGCCGAGGTCACAGGTTCGATCCCGGCTCTGGGTCACTGTCCATGTGGAGTTTGCACATTCTCCCCATGTTTGTGTGCGTTTCGTCCCCACAACCCAAAGATGTGCAGGATAGGTGTATTGGACACACTAAATTGCCCCTTAAGAGTCTTGTCAAGGTCCACCTCCATGAGGAACCTGCTCATTTGGGTTCTGGTCACGTAGCTGTGCACCACCTTGAGCTGCATGAGGCTAGTCTGAGGAGATGGAGTTGGCCCTGCTCAGTGCTTCGCTCCATTGTCCCCCACCCCACTTCTGTCCCCAGTACGTCCTCCCATTTCCATCTGGTCTTGTCTAGTAGTGGTTCGAGCTCTGCCCAGTGGTGTTCGGGCTCTGCCCAGTGGTGTTCGGGCTCTGCCCAGTGGCGTTCGGGCTCTGTCCAGTGGCGTTCGGGCTCTGTCCAGTGGCGTTCGAGCTCTGTCCAGTGGCGTTCGAGCTCTGTCCAGTGGCGTTCGAGCTCTGTCCAGTGGCGTTCGAGCTCTGTCCAGTGGCGTTCGAGCTCTGTCCAGTGGCGTTCGAGCTCTGTCCAGTGGCGTTCGAGCTCTGTCCAGTGGAGTTCGAGCTCTGTCCAGTGGCGTTCGAGCTCTGTCCAGTGGCGTTCGGGCTCTGCCCAGTGGCGTTCGGGCTCTGCCCAGTGGCGTTCGGGCTCTGCCCAGTGGCGTGCGGGCTCTGCCCAGTGGCGTGCGGGCTCTGCCCAGTGGCGTGCGGGCTCTGCCCAGTGGCGTGCGGGCTCTGCCCAGTGGCGTTCGGGCTCTGCCCAGTGGCGTGCGGGCTCTGCCCAGTGGCGTGCGGGCTCTGCCCAGTGGCGTGCGGGCTCTGCCCAGTGGCGTGCGGGCTCTGCCCAGTGGCGTGCGAGCTCTGCCCAGTGGCGTGCGAGCTCTGCCCAGTGGCGTGCGGGCTCTGCCCAGTGGCGTGCGGGCTCTGCCCAGTGGCGTGCGGGCTCTGCCCAGTGGCTGTCCATACGTTTCCCACATAGTTCCCCCTTCTTTGCTGCCTGTGCTTATCAGATCTCTCCCCTCTTTCTCCCCTCCCCTTTTTTTTTCCGGGGCTGGTTTAGCACACTGGACTAAATCGCTGGCTTTTAAAGCAGGCCAGCAGCATGGTTCGATTCCCGTATCAGCCTCCCTGAACAGACGTCAGAATGTGGCGACTAGCGGCAGCATGGTTCGATTCCCGTACCAGCCTCCCCGAACAGGCGCCGGAATGTGGCGACTAGGGGCTTTTCACAGTAACTTCATTTGAAAACCTACTTGTGACAATAAGCGATTTTCTTTTCATTTCATTTCATACTAGTGTGGTTTCTGGGGCCCCGGGTAACCTACTGTCTCTTTGTGGAGGAAGTGCTTTATTTGCAGGTGTCTCATTTCCTATCCAGTCGGCAGTTCCCATTCCTCCCATCAGTTCATCCAGTGTCACCAGTCTGTGCCCTACGCAAAAGTTCCTGACCGTCATTGTGCCCCTGCCCCGTCTCCATTTCTTGAAGGTAATGTCCAGCATGGCTGGTTGGAATCTGTGATTGGTGCAGATGGGAGCCATGGAGAGCATCCTAGTTAGCCCGAATTGCTGTCTCTGTTGGGCCCACATTCTCAGTGTGGCTGCAAGCACTGGACTTGTTGTGCATTTTGGTGAGGGGGATGCTGCTGTAGCCAGAACCCGGAGTGTCGTTCCCTTACAGGAGGCCTCCTCCTCCGTACCCACTGGGGTTTGTGCACCCACTACCCAGTGGAAGCCACCTTTGAGTTTCCATCTTTGCAGTGCCAGTTTCGGAAATCTCGGGTTCTTACTTACGCACACCACACACCCCCCCCCTCCCCCCACACACACCCCCCCCCCCCACAAACACACCCACCCACACATCCACCCACACATCCATCCACCCACACATCCATCCACCCACACATCCATCCATCCACCCACACATCCATCCATCCACCCACACATCCATCCACCCACACATCCATCCACCCACACATCCATCCATCCACCCACACATCCATCCACCCACACATCCATCCACCCACACATCCATCCACCCACACATCCATCCACCCACACATCCATCCACCCACACATCCATCCACCCACACATCCATCCACCCACACATCCATCCACCACACATCCATCCACCCACACATCCATCCACCCACACATCCATCCACCCACACATCCATCCACCCACACATCCATCCACCCACACATCCATCCACCCACACATCCATCCACCCACACATCCATCCACCCACACATCCATCCACCCACACATCCATCCACCCACAACATCCATCCACCCACACATCCATCCACCCACACATCCTCCACCCACACATCCATCCACCCCACATCCATCCACCCACACAGCCATCCACCCACACATCCATCCACCCACACATCCATCCACCCACACTCCATCCACCCACACATCCATCCACCCACACAATCCATCCACCCACACATCCATCCACCCACACATCCATCACCCACACATCCATCCACCCACACATCCATCCACCCACACATCCATCCACCCACACATCCATCCACCCACACATCCATCCACCCACACATCCATCCACCCACACATCCATCCACCCACACATCCATCCACCCACACATCCATCCACCCACACATCCATCCACCCACACATCCATCCACCCACACATCCATCCACCCACACATCCATCCACCCACACATCCATCCACCCACACATCCATCCACCCACACATCCATCCACCCCACACATCCATCCACCCCACACAACCATCCACCCCACACATCCACCCCACACATCCACCCCACCCATCCACCCCACCCATCCACCCCACACATCCATCCACCCCACACATCCGCCCCACACATCCGCCCCACACATCCGCCCCACACATCCGCCCCACACATCCATCCGCCCCACACATCCATCCGCCCCACACATCCATCCGCCCCACACATCCGCCCCACACATCCGCCCCACACATCCGCCCCACACATCCGCCCCACACATCCGCCCCACACATCCGCCCCACACATCCGCCCCACACATCCGCCCCACACATCCGCCCCACACATCCGCCCCACACATCCGCCCCACACATCCGCCCCACACATCCGCCCCACACATCCGCCCCACACATCCGCCCCACACATCCGCCCCACACATCCGCCCCACACATCCGCCCCACACATCCGCCCCACACATCCGCCCACACCCACACATCCGCCCACAACATCCGCCCCACACATCCGCCCCACACATCCGCCCCACACATCCGCCCCACACATCCGCCCCACACATCCGCCCACACATCCGCCCCACACATCCGCCCCACACATCCGCCCCACACATCCGCCCCACACATCCGCCCCACACATCCGCCCCACACATCCGCCCCACACATCCGCATCCACACATCCGCATCCACACCCCCCACATGCGCGCACACACCACATGCGCGCACACACACGACATGCGCACACACACGACATGCGCACACACACGACATGCGCACACACACGACATGCGCACACACACGACATGCGCACACACACGACATGCGCACACACACGACATGCGCACACACACGACATGCGCACACACACGACATGCGCACACACACGACATGCGCACACACACGACATGCGCACACACACGACATGCGCACACACACCCCACACACACCCCACACACACCCCACACACACCCCACACACCACACACACCACACACCACACACCACACACCACACACACAGACCAACCCCACCGACCTCCGCTCCAATGCACCTATCGCTATCATATACCTGTCTCCTTGATCCGCTGCCACCTTCTCCGTTTGGAATCTCAACCGCCTACCCCCCAGTAAAGCCGCCACTCCGCGCCCTACTATCGAAGCCACTGTAGAACACCTGGCTCATCCAGCCCTTCCTCAGCCTCATCTGGTTCATTACCCTCCGATGGGTCTCCTCTAACAGTGTTCTTCAAACTTTTTTTCCGGGGACCCATTCTTGCCAACCGGCCAATCTTCGGGACCCAACCCGGCCGACCTTCGCGACCCACCATTTTCTCTTATCTTGTTTGCTGCTGACAAAAATGGAGGAAATGGTTTTGGGTCCCTTTGGCCCTCGTACACGATCCTTCAATGTAACCTGTTGGATGAAGGTGAAGCCTTCCTGCGTCGGAAAGTATGGATTCTCCATCTGTCCAAAGTTCTGAATTTTTTTCCTGTTAAATTTTATGAAATAAACCCCCCCCCCCCCCCTCCCCGACTTGTAAAAAAAGAATAAAATAAAATGAATGACATGAATGAAAAAAATGAATAAAACCCCCCCGAACTTGTACAAAAAATAAAATGAATAAAATAAGTGAAAAAAAATTTTAATGAATAAAATAAATGAATAAAAACCACTACAAAACTAGTAAAACAAAAAGCTGCAACTGTTTAAAAAAAATAGCGGCCGCACTGCGCATGCGTGCCTGATTATGCGCATGCGCACCGATCATCGTGTGCGCATGCGCAATGCGGCCGAATTTTTCCGTCTGGCTGAATTTTTTTTTAACATGCTCGCGGCCGCTTGCAGCCAGCGTTATGAAAAGCCGGCTGCTGCACGGGGATTTGCGGGATCGTGAGCGCCGTGACCCACCCGTTGGTCCGCCCCCGACTTTGAAGAACACTGTCCTGTAACATCACCATGTCTGTTTTCAGGCCCTAAAGATGCGAGAAAACACCCGCTCTCTTCACCGGTCCCCCTAACTCTTGTACATTCCACATCACCACTCCGACATGAGTGCCTCCCTACCCCCACCCTTCCGACCTGTCATGACCATCCTTCCAGGCCCCGCCTAGTAGGGAAGACCTCGTCACTGCCCTCTCTTCCCAGCACCCCCTCCGCCATTTCCTTCTGAAAACACCCCGCCCAGAATCAGCCCGAATCCCCCACCATTCACAATTTGACGGAACAGAGTCCCATTTGTGGCACTTTTAGCCGGTTTCCCGATGCTTGCGGCCCTGTGAATAACCCCACTATGAATGGGGACTCTGTTTCTTTTCTCGGCCTCAGCAAGGACCAGGCTGTTAAGCTCAATTCCTGCACTAATGAGCTCAATTGGCACCCGACCACTGGACCCCCCCCCCCCAACACCCCAACTGACTAATTAGGGGGTCCTCTAGCCCCCTGCACTCAACCTCATAAGGGCAGGGTGCAACCGCCATGGTGCCCAGGTGGCATCGGGGGTACTAGGGTAACACCCTGCCCAGAGCCTGACTAGCCAGAGTTCCTTGATTGCCTGGGATTTCCCCTGGTCCACATTTTTGGCGGTCAGTGCTAAACGCCGCCCAGCTGGTGTTCCCGAGGGTAACTCCAGCGTGGCCACATTCAAGGGAGACAAACTGCTCATTTCATTATGCAAATCGTGATACCTCGTGCGATCTCTTTAGGTATCGCGAGGCGTGCCGAGGTCGCTAAATCTCACGAAAGGCCTTTCGCAAGATTAAACGGCCTCGTCGCATCCCAGGTCGAATGCGGCGCAGTCTGCAAATCATGCCCAATGTTTCTAATTAACTACTCTGCAGGGACCCCACTTAATATAAACAGAAATCCATTTGTTCAAACTTTTACGATGCTTTAGTTGTACCTCTCACTCACAAAAAGCCTAGCTGCCTTGCCAACCAGAATTTTAAAAAACATTACTACACCAGCCGTTCATGCACTGGCCCAGGCTTTTAACCCTTCCATATAAGACAATGTATCTGAAACTCCTACATTCATCACGCTTTAAGGAAGGAAATCTGTTTTGTGACTCCAGAAACACAGCAATATGGTTGACTGTGAAATACTCCCAGGGCAATGAGGGATGGACAATAAATGCTGACCCAGCCAGCGACACCCATAATAAAAGAATAATAAAAGAATGGGGCATTTTCAAATTGGCAGGCTGACTAGTGAAGTGCTGCAAGGATCATCTGTGCTTATTTGACTATATATGGAAAAATTAACAGTTTTTCTGTGTAGCCTCCCAATGTTTAAAATAACACTTCAAATTTATCTCCAGTTACAACCATGCAGACGTGACCCACCTTAATTGCGAGGGTCCTCCGATGGAGATTCCTGCTGATGACAAGGAAAAGAAAACAAATATTGTGTACACTTATTCTGTAACATTTCAAGTAAGTAACGTTAGCGGCTTTGAATTTGCCTTTACCCGTCGTCTAGTCTGGGCACGTGCCTTGGTTTTAATACTTGGAGCGTACCCATTTTACTCTTGTTGCCTGGATACAGTGTTGATCTAACTGGAGCTCACTTAGTATCACCAGAAACCCCAAGTGAGATGTGTTAAATTGAGCTTCAAGTGGCAAACTTCAGTGGCTCTGCAGAATGTTTATAAAGCAGCTGTATAGTAGTTTCAATTACTACAAGGTGGTTTGGGCTTCAGAGTAATCAATACAAGTTGCAGCCAAACTAATAACTGCAGAAGTTATGAGAAAGCTCACACCTGTGCCCACTTTCTAGTTTCAAAGCTTAGAGTGCAGAGAGCTTTGACAGTCTGAGTATTGAAAGATGGCAGTATAATTTGCCACTGCTGGCTTCTGCTTTCACCAAAATCTTGGCGAACAAGTAGGTAGAGTGCAATTACACGCAACATGTAATTCTGGGTCCACAGATAATAAGTGTATTCTGAATGAGTGACTTGAACCCCAATTATTTGATTTTGCTAAGCGATGTAAGGCGTAAACCTGTGCACGGCAATAAAAGATTAACGTATTCAGTTCCTTTTCCTTTCACTCGTGAATATAAAGCCTGTTGAAAATGCTAATTTTTTTCTTTGGAATATATAATTATCACAATCATTAGCAATTGTGTCGAGTTTTGTTCTTTACTTGTAAGTTGATACGCCATTCTAGCCTTCGTGATAGTTTTAAAGGAAGCTTTTGCCCAGTGGTTCTCGGTAATTTTTACTGAGAAATGAAACCCGTAGATATTCTCAGAGCCATGTTTGGCTTGCCATTTACTATTGTTGTAGGGTTTGAATCACAGGAGGAGGCCATTTGGCCCATCCTGTCTGTGCCAGCTTTCTGAAGGAGCTATCCATGTTCCTGTCCCCCTTGACCTTTCCCATAGCCCAGTAAATGCTTCCCCTGCATGTATTAAAGAACAAAGAACAATGCAGCCAGGACAAGGCCCTTCGGCCCTCCAAGCCTGCACGGATCACGTGTCCTATCTTATCCAACTGCTGTATCCTTCTATACCCCGTCAGTTCATGTGTCTATCCAGATAAGTCTTAAAGGTCGCTAACTTATCTGCCTCAACCATCTCATTTGGCAGTGCATTCCAGGCCACCACCACCCTCTGTTTTAAAAAAAAACTTTCCCCGCACATCTACACTGAACCTTTCCCTCCTCACCTTGAACACTTGTGCCCCCTTGTAATTGTCAGTTCTGCCCTGGGAAAAAGCCTCCCAACTGTTCACCCTATCTATACCCCCAATAATTTTATAAACTTCTATCCGGTCGCCCCCTCAGCCACCGTCTCTCTAGGGGGAACAATCCCAGTTTACTCAATCTCTTATAATTTACACCCTCCATCCCAGGCAACATCCTGGGAAACCTTTTCTGTACTCTCTCCAAAGCCACCACGTCCTTCTGGTAATGTGATGACCAGAATTGAACAATTCCCTCTTGAAAGTAAAGTTATGGACAACGAGTAGGTTTAAAAAAAAACTGTGCTGATTTCTTCTCTCACCACCGCCTGGAAACAGAAAGCTGTTTTGATTTTGGTTCCTCCGTTATAAGTCTCCTATTTCCTAAACCCTCGATTTTGGTGTGATCCGACTTCTGTTAATGCGGTGGCACAGTGGTTTGCACTGCTGCCTCACAGCTCCAGGGACCGGGTTCAGTTCCGGCCTTGGGTGACTCTGTGTGGAGTTTGCACGTTCTCCCCATGTCTGCGTGGGTTTCCTCCGGGTGCTCCGGTTTCCTCCCACAGTCCAAAGATGTGCAGGTTAGGTAGATTGGCCATGATAAAAAAATTGTCCCTTAGTGTTCAAAAGGTAGGTGGGGTTACAGGGATAGGGTGGAGACATCGACTCTTTTCAAGGGCCGCTACAGACTAGATGGGCTGTATGGCCTCCTGCACTGTAAATTCTAATAACCCCATAGCAGGTTTGTGATAGGATGAACTCAGAGGGTTAGTTTATATGCATATAAGGAGCGAGGGGAGCAGCATATAATTTTAAAAATGGTGAAAGAGAAAGAAAGATGTGCAGGGAGAAAGACCACAGAGAAAATAATTATTGTTTCATCTATGTCCAGAGTCCAGAATCAAACATCAATAGTGTATTCCTGCATTGAGTTCGGTAGGAACTGAAGTTGGATAATTTCCCTTTCCAGTCGTTTTGACTTCCACGATGAGATGGGCACGCTGGGGATCAATCCGTCTTATGAGCAATGGCACAGAGGTTCTGAAGTTCCAGTAGAAACAGAGTAGGTGGCGAGGCTTTCGAACCTGGACATTGTGTTGCTGCTTGGTAGATGAAAAGATGTCAGACTGAGCTTTGCAGCTCCACAAGGCAATATTACTGGTTGGCCCAGCTGGGTGTCAAGTCACATGACTGCCACCTCTCCGCCTAGGTTTTGAGAAGTGTATATCCCTTTGGATTCCTGAGATTGTTAATGTTCCAAGCATTATGGATTTGAAAAGGAGGTTGCAGGGATCGTTGTCCGAACAGACTTTGGTTGGCCAGCTTGGATTCTTCAATACAGATAGCCCTTTGAGTTTGGTCTGTGAAGTCTATAGGGTGTCATTAAGGTCTCTTCAGAGATAACAAGGTGTGAATTTCCATGAGACTACCGAGTTAGCTCCAATTGTTCACAGACAGACATCGCTTCCGCTGATTTAAAAGGTCATTTTCTGATTTTAGAAAATTAGAAATAGTCATGATATATTCTTCAAAAAGATCACATGTGAGGTCTCAGCCAGTTTACTATTAAATTAGCTTCCACCCTCCTTTCTGGAAGTGCATTCCAGGTTGTGGCAGTTCCCTGTATTTAAAAAAAAAAGAAATTCTCCTCGTGTCATCTCTGGCTCTTTTGCCAGTTAAATCAATCTGTCTTTTCTGGCTTGTAAACTACTGCCACTGGAAACAGTTTCTCCTAATTTTACCGTATAAAATCCTTCATAATTTTGAACACCTCTATTATGTCGCCTCTTCACCTGGTCCAACTGAAAACAGTCACACCCAGTACCGTTCTGGTAAACCTCCACTGTACTCATTTCAAGGTCTTGAAATTGAATGTGATAATCAGCCATGGTCATGGTGAATAGCGGAACAGGCTCAAAAGGACGAATGGCCGCCTCCTATTTTCTATCCAGGTTTCTATGTCTTTCTAAAATGTGGTCACTGAAATCGCTCAATATTCTAGTTAAGTGGGCAGCATGGTAGCATAGCGGTTAGCACAGTTGCTTCACAGCCCCAGGGTCCCAGGTTCGATTCCCGGCTTTGGTCACTGTCTGTGTGGAGTCTGCACGTTCTCCCCGTGTCTGCGTGGGTTTCCTCCGGGTGCTCCGATTTCCTCCCACAGTCCAAAGATGTGCTGGTTAGTGGATTGGCCATTCTAAATTGCCCTTAGTGTCCAAAAAGATTAGGTTGGGTTACGGGGGTAAAGGTGATCGGGTAGAGGTGTGGGACTTAGGTAGGGTGCTCTTTCCATGGGCCAATGCATACTCGATGGGTTGAATGGCCTCCTTCTGCACTGTAAATTCTATGAAGGTCTAACCAGAGTGACTGAATTTGTAGCCCGTGTTGTGAATCGTGTTTTAAGAGAGATGTGCTGCAAACCCTTTCACAATGTTGCTACTCCGATCCTTTCCCTTTGAAGCACCAATCTGCAGGAGGCTTTGCAGCATCCAGCTGAAGTTAGCCTTGTCATTCCACTCTTTCAAAAGTACTTTTTACAAAAATAAAACTTTGCTCCCCTTCGACAATTGGCATTTTAAGTTTCAAATTTAAAGATTTAGTAGCATATTTTGTTTTTTGAGTGGTAGTTTAAAAATCAAATCTCTTCAGAATCCAGTGGTAGCTTCTTGAAGCCATATTTTTGATGCAGTTGTCAGTGATATGTATCCAGCTGCAGAAAAACTCTTGTACGCATATATGAATGCACCTAAATTTTACATCAACGTTCTGCAGCAAAATACAAGAAAAATATTACTGTCAAAACATTTTACTATGTTCTATATTTACTATGTGGGCAGTATGGTAGCACAGTGGTTCGCACAGTTGCGTCACAGCCCCAGGGTCCTGGGTTCGATTCCCAGTTTGGGTCACTGTCTGTGTGGAGTCTGCACGTTCTCCCTGTGTCTCTGGGTTTCCTCCGGGTGCTCCGGTTTCCTCCCACAGTCCAAAGATGTGCAGGTTAGGTGGATTGGCCATGCTAAATTGCCCCTGGTGTCCAAAAAGTTTAGGTGGGGTTACAGGGATAGGGTGGAGGCATAAGCTTAAGTAGGGTGCTCTTTCCAAGGGCCGGTGCAGACTCGATGGACCGAATGGCCTCCTTCTGCACTGTAAATTCTTTGATTCTATGATTCTATTGTCTGGCAGCTCAATAGTTCATGAGTTTTCAATTGTGTTCGCTAAAGTGATAATTGTATTAAAATATATGTCCATGAATGTGATTTGAATTGAATTATATGTTGCTCTGTTGATCCCTGTTCAGTACAGTGCCAGCAATGTCTTGCAGAAGCAAGTGTTGTAATAAATACGAAATTGCTATTTTATTCTTTCCACTAGGAGGATGAGAAAATAAAGTGGGCTTCCAGATGGGATTACATTTTGGAATCCATGCCGCACACGAATATTCAGTGGTTCAGGTATGTTATGCCGAAATTGCATATGTAACCACCCACCCAATTGATGGGAAATCTGGCTCGACGCAGCGTGCGGTTGTGAAATAAGCATGGTTTAGCCTCTATTAAACATTGCAGCTGGGGCATCTTGCTGTATGTTAGAAAATACCCTTCGGCTTCAAATCCTGTTTGTTGATAGAGAAGAGTTCTGAGCCTCCGCTGGCGACTGAGGGAGTAGGTCGCACATTTGGTGGCTCCCGTTTCGGTCGGACTTTTGGACCTATTCCCCCGACGTTTTACGCTTTTGAGCGCGGAACTGGAAAGCAATAGTACTCAGGCACTGAACCCATACAGTGTTGTATGGACTTAAGAAGCCGGAGGGACCGTAAACAGCACACGTGGTCAAACAAGGGCACGGGGGTGGCTGTGAGAGAGACCAATATGGCAGGTGTCCAGAGCAAGGTGCTGACAGCCCAGCCGACAATGGAGCAGCTGCTACAGGCCATGCAGGAGGGCCTTTTAGCTCTGAAGCATGATAATTTGGAGCCGCTCCAAAAGTTGATGGACCGATTGGGAAAAAAAGGCTGGATGATCAGGCTGAGAAGCTCCAGAAGCTGGAAAAGACGGTGGAGGAGCAGGCAGACTTTCAAACGGTGGCGGACGTGGAGATTCTGAGGTTGAGGGATCAGCAAAAAATGCTCCTGGAAAGGCTGGAGGACCTGGACAACAGATCACGCCGGCAGAATGTAAGAATTGTTGGCCTCCCGGAAGGGGCTGAGAAGCTGGATGCCTTCGCGTATGTGAAATGAAAAAAGAAATGAAATGAAATGAAAAATGCCCCTAGTTGCCACATTCCAGCGCCTGTTTGGGGAGGCTGTTACGGGAATCGAACTGTGCTGCTGGCCTGCCTTGGTCTGCTTTCAAAGCCAGCGATTTAGCCCAGTGTGCTAAACAGACCCTTGTGGAGGGTATGTTTCAGAAGCTGCTGGGGAACAAAATGTTCTCTCGCCTGCCGGTGGTGGACAGGGCACACACAGTGCAGGTGAGGCAGCTGCGATGAGGGGGTCCTGCATGAGCGATGGTGATCAGGTTCCACAGGTACCTGGACAAGGAGCGGGTTCTGCAATGGGCCAAGAGCACATGAAGCTGTACCTGCGTGTTTACCAAGACCCGAGCACTGAGGTGGCCAGGAGGGGAGGCAACAGGCAGGTGAAAGAGATTTTGTACAAGAACAAGGTGAAATTCGGGCTGCTTTTTCCGGCGCATCTGTGGGTTACGTACAAGAACCAGCACCACTATTTCAAGGAACCCGAGGAGGGAATGGACTTTGTTAAGCAAAGGCTGGCTCTGAGCTGAGGACTCTTAAACTCACGGTACAACTTTTAAGTCCATTTTGTCTCTCTCTCGCTTTGAGCGATGCCTGCATGCTTGGGTCCGTTCTTTTTAACCTTTCTCGGTTGATGTATTTTGGTTGCGATGTGTTTTTCCTGTTCTTTTTCATGGTTTCCGTGAATGTTTCCTTTTTGGGGTCTCTTGTTTGGTTGGAGGTTTAGTAGGGGGAGAATAAAAAAGAAAATTGTTAAAAAGGTGTGGTTATGATGGGGGTTTCGGGGGAATTTGTCTTCTGTATGTGGAGGGGAAGGGCTGAGAGTGCCTGGTACTACTAATCTCTATCTGTTTGATCTAAATTGCACTATTGTTGGGGATGTCTTTGACTTGTATAGAGTGTGTGTTTAAGCAGGGCTGGTTTGGGTAAGTGGTATGGATATGCCGGGGGGTGGAGAGCCAGGGAACAATGGGTGAGAGACGTGCTGGAACCGAAGTGGGGAGCCACCAGGCTGTCTGGGTGGGCTAGTCAACGGAAGCCAGGTGGGAGGGGGATTCACACAGTTAGACTAGAGCAGGGGTTAGGTGGTAGGATGGTGTTACTGGGGGGTGGGGAAGTTGATCTGTTGATGAGGATGGAAACTGGACATGGCAACAATGAGGAGGTCATGGGTGGAGCCGGCCAGGAGGCGGGCCAGAGGAAGCGTGACACATGGCTGGAGGGCTGGCCAAGGAAAGGGGATGGCTGATCGGCAAGGGGGGGGGGGGGGGGGGGGGGGGGCGGCGAAGTGCCCCCCAACCAGGCTGATCACCTGGAATGTTAGTGGGCTAAACAGGCCAGTGAAGAGGGCGCGTGTGTTCGCGCATTTGTGGGTTCTGAAGGTGGACGTAGTCATGCTGCAGGAGACGCACCTGAAAGTGGCAGACCAGGTTAGGTTGAGGAAGGGCTGGGTTAGTCAGGTCTTTGATTCGGGGCTCGACACGAGGGGGGTTGTGATCCTGATTAATAAAAGGGTTCAATTTGAGGCGGAGGGTACCATTGCGGACGAGGGTGGCAGATTTGTTATGGTTCGGGGTAAGCTCGAAGGGGTGAGAGTAGTCTTGTTCAGTGTGTATGTCCCTAATTGGGATGATGTGGATTTTATCAGGAGCTTGCTAGGGAAGATCCCTGACTTGGACTCTCGCAAACTGATCATGGGCGGGGACTTTAACACAGTCCTGGACCTGAGCCTGGATCGGTCGTCTTCAAAAATGGGCTGGTTGCCAGTGATGGCAAAGGAACTGAGAGGGTTCATGGAGCAAATGGGGGGAGCTGATCCGTGGAGATTTAGTCGGATGTCGGCGAGGGAATTTTTGTACTACTCTCACGTCCATATGGTGTATTCCCGAATTGATTTGTTTGTCATGAGTAGGGACTTGCTGGCCAGGATGGTGGGGGCAGAATATTCGGCAATTACCATATCGGACCATGCTCCGCACTGGGTGGACCTACGGATTTGTAAGGATAGCTTTCAGCGCCCACAATGGAGGCTGGAAGTTGGATTGCTAGCGGACGAGGCGATGTGCGAGAGACTCAGGAAATGCATGCAGAATTACCTGTAAATGATACCAGCGATGTCTCAGCAGCAGCGCTGTGTGAGGCACTGAAGGCAGTGGTGAGAGGGGAGCTGATCTCAATCTGGGCCCATAGGGACAGGACAGATAGGGCAGACGGACAGACGATACGCGGAGTCCCCGAGGCCAGAGTTACTCAGGAAACGACAGAGGCTGCAGGCCGAGTTCGGGGCGCTGACCAAAGGCAAGGCTGTAGAGCAGCTTAGAAAGGCAAAAGGAGCGTTATATGAGCATGGAGAGAAGGCCAGCAGAATGCTCGCGCAACAACGAAGGAAAAGAGAAGCAGCTAGGGAGACGGGAAGGATAGTGGATGGGGAGGGCAATTGGTGGGGGACCCGGCAGGGCTGAACAAGGTGTTTAGGGACTTTTATAGTAAGCTGTACACTTCGGAACCCCCCAGGGGAACGGAGGAGATGAGATGATTCCAGGACGGAATAACATTCCCAAGAGTGGGTAGGGGGTTGGTAGATGGACTGGGGGCCCTGGTTGGGATCGAAGAGGTACTGGGGGGCCTGAAGGTCATGCAGTCGGGTAAAGCCCCGGGGCCGGATGGATACCCGGTGGAGTTTTACAAAAAGTTTGCCGAGATAGTGGGGCTGGTGCTGGTCAGGGTTTTCTAACGAGGCAAGAGGCAGAGGGGTCCTACCCCCGACGATGTCGCAGGGCACTGCTTCACTTATTCTGAAATGGGATAAAGACCCGGAGGTCTGTGGGTCTTATAGGCCGATCTCTTTGATCAACGCAGACGCTAAGTTACTGGCCCAGATCTTGGCGACTAGAATTAAGGACTCTGTACCGGACGTAATTGCGGAGGACCAAACTGGGTTCGTAAAGGGTAGGCAACTGGCGGACAATCTAAGAAGGCTGCTTAATGTGATCATGATGCCCCCGGAGAGCAGGGAGGCAGAGTTAGTGGTAGCTATGGATGCGGAAAAGGCTTTCGACCGGGTCGGGTGGGACTATCTGTGGGAGGTGCTGGGAAGGTTTGGGTTCGGGGAGGGGTTCATTGACTGGGTTAGGCTGTTCTACCAGGCCCCAGAGGCTAGTGTAAGGATTAACAGGGCGACATCAGATTACTTCAGACTGTACCGCGGGACAAGACAGGGCTGCCCTCTCTCCCCGCTGCTGTTCGCGCTGGCCATAGAGCCGCTGGCAATTGCTCTGAGAGCTTCAAAGGACTGGAAAGGGCAGGTCCGGGGTGAGTGGAACATAAAGTCTCGTTATACGCGGATGACCTGTTGTTATACATAGCGGACCCAATGGCAGGGATGGACGGCATCATGGAAATCCTGAGGGAATTTGGCTTGTTTTCAGGATATAAATGGCTAAGAGTGAGTAGTTCATAATTCAAGCGAGGGGGGCAGGAGAGTAGGCTGAAGGGGTTGCCATTCAGCCTGGTAGGCAGTGGCGTGCAGAGGTCTGGTGATGCCCGGGGCAAATCTTGATTATATGCCCCAAAGACTCAAGTATAAGGCCTAATATACTGAGAAATATTATGAGAAAGGAAAACATTTTGAATATAACTTCCCGTACCAGCCTCCTGAACAGGCGCCGGAATGTGGCGACTAGGGGCTTTTCACAGTAACTTCAGTGAAGCCTACTTGTGGCAATAAGTGATTTTCATTTCAATGTAGATAATGTTCTAAATGGCTGTGTGCAGAGAGCAGTGAATGGTCTCTCCCCAGTGTGAACTCGCTGGTGTCTCAGCAGTTGGGGTGAATGACTGAATCCCTTACCACACAGAGGGCAGGTCAATGGCTTCTCACCTGTATGAACTCACTGATGTCTCAGCAGGATGGATGGCTGAGTGAATCCCCTCCCACACACACTGCAGGTGAACGGCCTCTTCCCGGAGTGAACTCTCTGGTGTGTCAGCAGGTTGGTTAATTGAGAGAATCTCTTCCCACACACACAGCAGGTGAACAGCCTCTCCCCAGAGTGAACTCGCTGGTGTGTCAGCAGTTGGGGTGAATGACTGAATCCCTAATCACACTCAGAACTGAGGGAGTGCTGCACTGTCAGAACAGCCTTCTTTCAAATAAGTTGTTAAACTGAGGCTCTGTCTGTCCCTATTAGGTGGATGTTGAAGATCCCACAGCCACTATTTTGAAGAAGAGCAGGGGAGTTACCCCCGTGTCCTGGTCAATACTAGGGGCTTTTCACAGTAACTTCATTTGAAGCCTACTTATGAAATGAAAATCGCTTATTGTCACATTCCGCATTTGCCACATTCCAGCGCCTGTTTGGGGAGGCTGTTACAGGAATCGAATCGTGCTGCTGGCTTGCCTTGGTCTGCTTTCAAAGCCAGCAATGTAGCCCTGTGCTAAACAGCCCCTGACAATAAGCGATTTTCATTTCATTTCATGTGTCAAACTGAGGGAGCAAAGGATGTCAATATTTTTAAGAGAGAGACCTGGGCCAAGCTTTCCAGAGTCTGAACCCTCCCTGGATTCACTTCCTTTCCCTTCCGTTGCTGCAAGTGACCAATTGATGGTCAGAATGAAAAAAGAAATGGAAAGGGGGAGAAAAGAAAGTGTTTTACTCACAGATGTTGGAGACAGGAGGAAGATTCCGTCGGTGTGAAAGCTCAATTATCACTCACACAAAGCCCGCGCTCTGATTGGCTGGAGAACCACAGTCCCTCCGGTCCTCAATCTTTTTTCATTGGTCAACATCTCAGCACGCATATCAGGGGGCGGGGCCTTTCCCTGCATGTGAGGAGCTCTGATTGGCTGGAGAACCACAGTCCCTCCGGTCCTCAATCTTTTTTCATTGGTCAACATCTCAGCACGCAGATCAGGGGGCGGGGCCTTTCCCTGCATGTGAGGAGCTCCCCCTCCCTTGGACATGCGTAGTCCCGGGCCGCCCGCCCGCGCGGCAGATAGAGCGGTTTCCCCACCGCGGGGGAGTCTGGGAGCGCAGTCACCTCACCCTGACACAAGGTAAATGTCTGTAGTCACTGGATTTGATTGTGACGCCCCCCCCCCCCCCCCCCCCCCCCCCCCCCCCCCCCCCCCCCCCCCCCTTAGCAAAACAATTTGTTAAATTCAGGTGGAAAAATTTAGGCATCTGGGTGACATTGGGGAGAGCAAATAGCCTCTGATTGATGCCCCCATCCAATGGATGCCCGGGGCCAACGCCACTGCTGGTAGGAGAAAGCTTTAGATCAGGGGTGGGCAAACTACGGCCCGCGGGCCGCATGCGGCCTGCCAAAGGTCTATATGCGGCCCACCAAGTCATTAAAAAAAAAAAATTTTGTTTTAATTTTTTTTAATTAAAAAAAAATTTTTTTTTAAGGTTAATGGGGGGGTCTGTTGGGTTACTTACTGGTATAGGGTGGATACGTTGACTTTAGTAGGGTGATCATTGCTCGGCACAACATCGAGGGCCGAAGGGCCTGTTCTGTGCTGTACTGTTCTATGTTCTATATGAGGCGCCCAGAATCATAACCGGGTGAAGTTATTTTACTTAATATACTATGTGGCCCTTTAAAATTGTGAATTTCTGAATGTGGCCCTTGCATGGAAAAGTTTGCCCACCCCTGCTTTAGATATTTGGGGATTCAGGTGGCACGGGACAGGGGCAGGTTGCACAAGCTCAACCTGTCCCGATTGGTGGAATGAGTGAGGGAGGTGGTTCCCGCCAAAGGGGAGGCAGGACAGGGTAGTTTCTAGGGGAGAGGTAGGTGAGGGTAGAGTCGCAGATATTTACAAAGAACTAATGGGAGCAGAGGATACACCGACTGATGAGCTGAAGCTTAAGTGGGAAGAGGAGCTCGGGGGGGGGGGGGGGGGGGGGGGGAAGAGAATGGAGGACTGTATTTGGGCAGAAGCTCTGGGTAGAGTAAATATGACCGCAACATATACCAGGCTCAGTCTGATCCAGTTTAAGGTTGTGCACCGGGCCCACATGACGGTGGTCCGGGTGAGTAAATTCTTAGGACTGGAGGACAAGTGTGCCAGATGCACCGGTCGGCTGGTTAATCATGTGCGCATGTTCTGGTCGTGCCCTAAACTCAAGGGGTACTGGCAGGGATTCACGGACATCATGTCCTGGGTTTTGAAAACTGGGGTGGTAATGAGCCCTGAGGTGGCGATCTTTGGGATGTGGGAGGACCCGGGAGTCCAGGAGGAGAAGAAGGCTGACGTCGGCCTTTGCTTCCCTGGTAGCCCGGCAACGAATACTGTTGGCATGGAGGGACTCGAAGCCACCGAAGAATGGCTATCGGACATGGCGAGCTTTCTCGGTCTAGAAAAGGTTAAGTTTGCCTTGAGAGGTTAATTATCGGGGTTTGCCTGGAGATGGCAGCCATTCATTGACCACTTTGCGGTTTAGGCAGGTCCTTGCGAGAATGGAGTCGTGGTTTGTACTGTGTTATTTGCTTTTCCTTTTGTACGGTACTTTACAATGTTATTGTTTTATATGCCAAAAATATCTCAATAAAATTGTTTATTTGAAAAAAAAAAGAAAAGAGTTCTACGACACTGCTACGACACTGCTACATCTTTATTCATCAGTGCGGTCGCCTCGGGTTGGAACAATACTAGAATAATGCACCTGTCGCAAAATAACAGCCCAGGTTTTGCTGTGGTAATGATGGCCAAACTGTCGGCGTTCGCCACTGAAACTGCCGACAACTTTGGGAATCCTCGCATGCACATGATAACATAGTAATCCAGAAGTTTATATTGGGTAATTCTGTGCTCCTGCAGAGGGTGCTGTTGAGGTTTCCCCCAGAGGGCAATATTTAAGCAATTCATGAACTGAATATAACTTTCACTTCTACACTTGTAGTCTCAATACAAGGAAAAACTAACTTCAGATTTGTTAAGTGTCAAAGATCAAATTCCAGGTTAAAAAAAAAAGCCCAGATCGTTTGGATTAAGATAAAAGCTAAGACATAAATCATCACTATTCTTCACTTCTAGTTAAATTTTCATATTGAGAAATCTAAGATGCACTGCAAGAACTCGCCAAGGTTCCTTAGGCAGCATCTACTAAACCCAGGACCACTACCATCTAGGTGGACAAGGGCAGTAGACACATGGGAACACCACCTCCAAGTCACCTACCACCCCAACATGGAAATATGTTGCCGTTCCTTCACTTTCTCTGGGTCAATATCCTGGAACACTCCCTCTAACAGCACTGTGGGTGTACCTACACCTCGGGGACTGCAGCAGTTCAAGAAGGCAACTCACCACCACCTTCTGAAGGGCAACTAGGGCTGGGCAATAACTGTTGGCCTAACCAGCGACACCCACAAGCCAGAAATGAATTTTTTTTTAAAATCCTGATTTGCTGTCTGAAAGTACATCAATTGCCACTTACTTCAGCTTTCAGATATAACTGTTGTTGGATACCTGGAGATCCCCTAGACTTGGCGTCAGATTCAAATTAAAAGCAAATTACTGCGGATGCTGGAATCTGAAACGAAAGGGAAAATGCTGGAAAATCTCAGCAAGTCTGGCAGCATCTGTAGGGAGAGAAAAGAGCTAACATTTCGAGTCCGATGACTCTTTGACAAAGCTGACAAAGAGTCATCGGACTCGAAACGTTAGCTCTTTTCCCTCCCAACAGATGCTGCCAGACTTGCTGAGATTTTCCAGCATTTTCCCTTTCGTATCAGATTCAAATTTCCTTGTCTGAAAGGGGAAATCCAGTCCACTGAGATTGCTCGATTTTTTTTGTGCCGCTTTTTTTGAGGTCAGTGTGAGCATCATTACTTTGCACAACGTTCCAGGCAATGGTTAAAGTATTACCTTTAATTGCCTTTCCTACTGAGCCCTCAGCCTTGGGGCACAACGGGAGCAGGGCACCTTGCAAACTGGTGAAATAAATAATCCATTGACTGATGTGTTTCATAATGAGTGTGAGAGGAGAACTCCAAAGCAGGCAGTCAGCAGTATACAGAGGTGCGTGCATGAGGAGTGCCCTAAGACAGTCAGTTAGCAGCACCTGAAGGATAAAAAGTTAGCAGTATCCAGAGGAGAGTGAGTGGGGTGGCCCACCCCCTCATCAAAGTTTGTCACTTACTAATCTTTCATGATATCTCTCTTGCCCATTTGTTCAGGATGGGGGTGGGGGGATATGCTGTCATTCCTCCATGATTGATCTCTTCGGCTCATCGTCTCCGACTTCATTTAATTGGTATTAATCAGATCCCCATCAGTGATTCTATGTTTTTTACAGGTTATTTGAAGGTGCTTTTACTCAATGTTTTGCACAATAGGACTTTGAATTTAGAGTGTGCAACTGGTAATTGTAATTGCGAAGGAGGTGGATGGGACCACAGCAGTAATTGTTCAACCTTGATGTCTTGCAGCACAACCTTAAGGCCATATGTTCCCCTCCCTTCTCGGTTTTGTGTGTGATGCTGAGAACAAGCCATGTGATTAGCTAGAGTGTGGACGGGGCAGAGTTTGTAAGGAGCATCCAGGAGGGCTTCTTAAAACAATATGTAGATAGTCCAAATAGGGAAGGGGCTGTACTGGACCTGGTATTGGGGAATGAGCCCGGCCAGGTGGTGGAAGTTTCAGTTGGGGAGCATTTCGGGAACAGTGACCACAATTCAGTAAGTTATAAAGTGCTGGTGGAAAAGGATAAGAGTGGTCCTAGGGTGAATGTGCTAAATTGGGGGAAGGCTAATTATAACAATATTAGGCGGGAACTGAAGAACCTAGATTGGGGGCGGATGTTTGAGGGTAAATCAACATCTGACAGGCTTTCAAATGTCAGTTGAAAGGAATTCAGGACCAGCATGTTCCTGTGCGGAAGACGGATAAATCCGGCAAATTTCGGGAACCTTGGACAACGAGAGATATTGTAGGCCTCGTCAAAAAGAAAAAGGAGGCATTTGTCAGGGCTAGAAGGCTGGGAACAGACAAAGCCTGAATGTAATATAAGGAAAGTAGGAAGGAACTTGAGCAAGGAGTCAGGAGGGCTAAAAGGGGTCATGAAAAGTAATTGGCAAATAGGGTTAAGGAAAATTTCAAGGCTTTTTACATGTACATAAAAAGCAAGAGGGCAGCCAGGGAAAGGGTTGGCCCACTGAAGGACAGGCAAAGGAATCTATGTGTGGAGCCAAAAGAAATGGGTGAGGTACTAAATTAATACTTTGCATCGGTATTCACCAAAGAGAAGGAATTGCTGGATGTTGAGTCTGGAGAAGGGTGTGTAGGTAGCCTGGGTCACATAGAGATCCAAAAAGACGAGGTGTTGGGCGTCTTGAAAAATATTCAGCGAGATAAGTCCCCAGGGCCTGATGGGATCTACCCCAGAATACTGAAGGAGGCTAGAGAGGAAATTGCTGAGGCCTTGACAGAAATCTTTGGATCTTCACTGTCTTCAGGTGATGTCCCGGAGGACTGGAGAATAGCCAATTTTGTTCCTTTGTTTAAGAAGGGTAGCAAGGATAATCCAGGGAACTACAGGCCGGTGAGCCTTGCATCACTGGTAGGGAAATTACTGGAGAGCATTCTTCGAGACAGGATCTACTCCCATTTGGAAGCAAATGGATAGTATTCGCGAGAGGCAGCACAGCTTTATGAAGGCGAGGTCGTGCCTCACTAACTTGATAGAGTTTTTGCGAGGAGGTCACGAAGATGATTGATGCAGGTAGGGCAGTGGATGTTGTCTTTAAGGCCTTTGACAAGGCAGACTGGTACAAAAGGTGAAGTCACACGGGATCGGGGTGAGCTGGCAAGATGGATACAGAACTGGCTAGGTCTTGGAAGGCAGAGAGTAGCAATGGAAGGGTGCTTTTCTGATTGGAGGGCTGTGTTCTGCAGGGATCAGTGCTGGGACCTTTGCTGTTCATAGTATATGTAAATGATTTGGAGGAAAATGTAACTGGTCTGATTAGTAAGTTTGCAGACGACACAAAGGTTGGTGGAATTGCGGATAGCGATGAGGGCTGTCAGAGGATACAGCAGGATTTAGATTGTTTGGGAGACTTGGGCGGAGAGATGGCAGATGGAGTTTAATCCGGAGAAATGTGAGGTAATGCATTTTGGAAGGTCTAATGCAGGTAGGGAATATACAGTGAATGGTAGAACCCTTGAGTATTGAAAGGCAGAGAGCTCTAGGTGTACAGGTCCACAGATCACTGAAAGGGGCAACACAGGTGGAGAAGGTAATCAAGAAGGCATACGGCATGCTTGCCATCATTGGCCGGGGCATTGAGTATAAAAATTGGCAAGCCATGTTGCAGCTGTATATAACCTTAGTTAGGCCACACTTGGAGTATAGTGTTCAATTCTGGTCGCCACACTACCAGAAGGATGTGGAGGCATTAGAGAGGGTGCAGAAGAGATTTATCAGGATGTTGCCTGGTATGGAGGGCATTAGCTATGAGGAGCGGTTGAATAAACTCTGTTTGTTCTCACTGGAGCGATGGAGGTTGAGGGGCGACCTGATAGAGGTCTACAAAATTATGAGGGGGATAGACAGAGTGGGTAGTCAGAGGCTTTTTCCCAGGGTACAGGGGTCAATTACTTGGGGGCATAGGCTTAAAGAGCATGGGGAAAAGTTTAGAACCGATGTGCGAGGTAAGTTTTTTTTTTAAACACCAAATGTGGTAAATATATGGAACGTGCTGCCTGGGGAGGTGGCGGAAGCAGGTACGATAGCGGCATTTAAGGGGCATCTAGAGAAACATGAATAGGGTGGGAATGGAAGGATACGGACTCCGTAAGTGCAGACAGTTTTAGTTTAGGCAGGTACCATGGTCGGCACAGGCTTGGAGGGCCGAAGGGCCTGTTCCTGTACAGTATTGTTCTTTAGTGTCCCAGAATTCAGCATAAAACTATATTGGGTGAACGGGCTTTGATTATTTGACTCATGCCCTAATTATCTAGATTATGCTTTCTGACAACAGGCAGAAAGTGAATAAGGGCGGCATGTGGCACAGTGGATAGCACTGGGACGGCGACGCTGAGGACCCGGGTTTGAATCCCGGCCCTGGGTCACTCTCCGTGTGGCACAGTGGGTAGCACTGGGACTGCGACGCTGTGGACCCGGGTTTGAATCCTGGCCCTGGGTCACTCTCCGTGTGGTACAGTGGATAGCACTGGGACTGCGACGCTGTGGACCCGGGTTTGAATCCTGGCCCTGGGTCACTCTCCGTGTGGTACAGTGGGTAGCACTGGGACTGCGACGCTGTGGACCCGGGTTTGAATCCTGGCCCTGGGTCACTCTCCGTGTGGTACAGTGGGTAGCACTGGGACTGCGACGCTGCGGACCCGGGTTTGAATCCCGGCCCTGGGTCACTCTCCGTGTGGCACAGTGGATAGCACTGGGACTGCGACGCTGCGGACCCGGGTTTGAATCCCGGCCCTGGGTCACTCTCCGTGTGGAGTTTGCACATTCTCCCGTGTCTGTGTGGGTTTAACCCCCATCAACCCAAAGATGTGCATGTTAGGTAGATTGGCCATGCCAAATTGCCCCTTAATTTGAAAAGAATGAATAAATAATTGGGTACTCTAAATTTATTTAAAAAAAGAAAGTGAATGGGTGACTGGCAGGCAGAGTAAAAGCAATAGATGGGTAGTAGAGGAGTTCCCTTGCTCCACCTCCTCCTCTCGGGTTTTCCGTTTTCAGTGCTGCTTGGGAAGGTGGTTTCTCGGGAAAATACAGTGAGACCCAAGTTCGTGGTGCCACTCCGGGCCAACTGCACAGGGGGGAGTAAAAGAGTGGGAGAGCAATAGTGATGGGGGATTCTATAATAAGGGGAGCAGATGGATGTTTCTGCGGCCACAGATATGACTCCAGGATGGTATGTTGCCTCCCTGATGCCAGGGTCAAGGATGTCACTGAACAGCTGTACGACATTCTGAAGGGGAGGGTGCCAGAGAGCTATGGTCTATATCGGCACCAACGACATAGATAAAAAGAGGGGCGACGTCCTGCAAGCAGAACTTAGGGAGCTATATAAATTAAAAACAGAATCTCAAAGGTAGTAATCTCAGGATTACTCTCAGTGCCACATCCTATCGAGATCAGGAATAGGAGAATAGACTGGATGAATGTGTGGCTGGTGAGATAGTGTAGGAGGGAGGGATTTAGATTCCTGAGGCATTGGCATTGATTTTGTGTAAGATGGGCCCTATACAAGCTAGATGGGTTGCACCCCAGCAAGACTGGGGTCAGTATCCTCACGGGCATTTGTGAGTACTGTGGGGGAGGGTTTTAAATCAAGTAACAGGAGGATGGGACCCTTAATGGGGAGACATGAAAGTTGGAATGGAAGATTGAAAAGTAGAAAGAGAGCTATCAGCTAGTAGGGTCATGGTATGAAATGTATAAAAGTGTTAAAAAGGCAAATCTAAAGGCACTTTTCCTGAATGCATAAAGCATTCGCAATAAGATAGACAAATTAACAGATGTGGCTGCAGGGTGAGTAAGATTGGAACTAAATATCCAAGGATATTCGGGATTTAAGGAGACAAAAAAGGAAAAGGAGAGATGGGGTTGCGTTAGAAAAGAATGAAATCTGTGCAATTGTGAATAAGGATATTGGATCTAGATGTCGAATCAGTCTGGGTGCAGCTAAGCATGAACAAGGGCTGGAAAAGATTAGCAATGAAGTTACTGTGAAAGCCCCTAGTTGCCACACCCCAACACCTGTTCTGGTACACAGGGAGAATTCACAATGTCCAATTCACCTGACAAGCATGTCTTTTGGAATTTGTGGGAGGAAACCGGATCACCCGGAGGAAACCCACGCAGACACTGGGAGAAAGTGCAGACTCCACACAGGGACCCAAGCAGGGAATGGAACCTGTGACCCTGGCGCTGCGAAACAAGTGCAAGCTACTGTGCCACCCACCTGCCAACTGGTTTCTATCCATCACAATACACTACCCCTAATAGATCATAGAACTTACAGTGCAGAAGGAGGCCATTCGGCCCATCGAGTCTGCACTGGCTCTTGGAAAGAGCACCCTTCCCAACCGCACACCTCCACCCTATCCCCATAACCCAGTAACCCCACCCAACACTAAGGGCAATTTTGGACACTAAGGGCAATTTATCATGGCCAATCCACCTAACCTGCACATCTTTGGACTGTGGGAGGAAACGGGAGCACCCGGAGGAAACCCACACATACACACGGGGAGGATGTGCAGACTCTGCACAGACAGTGACCCAAGCCAGGAATCGAACCTGGGACCCTGGAGTTGTGAAGCAATTGTGCTAACCACTATGCTACCATGCTGCGCTGTGCGCTTTAATTTTCCATGCTAATCTCTTATGCGGGACTTTGTCAAACATCTTCAGAATGTCCAAATAAACAACATCTATTGGCTACCCACTCATTAACTCTACTAGTTACAGTCTCAAAGAATTCCAGTAGATTTGCCAAGCATGATTTCCCCGTCATAAATCCATGCTGACTATCCGATCCTGCCACTAAGTGCTCTGCTACAAAATCTTTGATAACGGACTCTAGAATTTTCCCCACTCCCGACATCAGGCTTACTGGTCTATTTCTCTTATCCTCCCTTTTAAATAGTGGGGTTACGTTATCTACCCTCCAATCTGCAGGAACTGTTCCAGAGTCTATAGAATCCTGGAAGGTGACTGCCAATGCATCCACTATTTCTGGAGCCACTTTAAGAACTCTGGGATGTAGGACCTGGGGATTTATCAGACTTGTATCCCATTAATTTCCCTCACACCATTTCTCTGCTAATATTGATCTCTGTCAATTTCTCCCTCTCAGTAAATACTGCAATCCCCAACATTTCCGGTATCTGATTTTTATCCTCATTTGTGAAGGCAGAACCCAAGTATGTTTAATTGCTGAGCCATTTCTTTGTACCCTATTATAAATTCCCCTGTCTTCACCAGTCTTTTTCTCTTCACGTGTCTATCAAAACTTTTACAATCAGTTTTTATGTTCTCTGCAATCTTACTCGTGCTCTATTTTCCCCTTCTTAATTAATCCCTTGGTCCTTCTCTGCTGAATTCTAAACTGCCAATCCTCAGACCTGTTGTTTTTCTTGGTCAATTTGAATGCTGCTTCTTTGGATCGAATACTATCTCTAATTTCTCTTGTCAGCCATGGAATGGCCACCTTTCCCTTTTTACTTTTGTGCCATACGTGAATAACCATTGTTCCATATGTGAATAACCGTGCGCTCCTTGAATGTTTGTCATTGCATCCACTGTCATCCCTTTAAGTTATATTTCCTAATCGGTCATAGCCAACTCACAGCTCATGCCATTGTAGTCCTTTTATTACGATTCGGATCAACTACTTTGCACTCCATTTTTATGGAAAATTCCAACATATTATGCTCACTCGTCCCCAAGGGATCACGTACAACTAGATTGCCAATGATTCCTTTCTAGTTACACAGTACCCAGTCTGGATGGCCTGTTCTCTAGTTGGTTCCACAGCATGTACCATCCAGAATTTCCTGCTCCATGGTATTGTGGCTAATTTGATTTGCCCAATCTATGCAGATTAAAATCATCTATAATTACAGATGTTCCTTTATCGCATGGGTCTCTAATTCCTATTTAATGCCATTCCCAACATCACCACTACAGTTTGGGGGTCTATATGCAACCCCCATATGAACGATTTTTGCCTCTTGGTGCTTCTCAGCTCCACCCATACAGATTCCACATTGTCGGAGCTAATATCATCCCTCACTGTTGCGTTCATTTTCTCTTTAACCAGCCACTTCACCACTTTCTCCTTTTTGTTTTCCCTTCCAGCACGGTAGGATGGTGGTTTATAAATGCTTCACAGCTCCAGGGTCCCAGGTTCGGTTCCCGGCTGGGTCACTGTCTGTGCGGAGTCTGCACGTCCTCCCCGTGTGTGTGTGGGTTTCCTCCGGGTGCTCCGGTTTCCTCCCACAGTCCAAAGATGTGCGGGTTAGGTGGATTGGCCACGCTAAATTGCCCGTAGTGTCCTTAAAAGTAAGGTTAGGGGGGGGGGTTTGTTGGGTTACGGGTATAGGGTGGATACGTGGGGTTGAGTAGGGTGATCATTGCTCGGCACAACATCGAGGGCCGAAGGGCCTGTTCTGTGCTGTACTGTTCTATGTTCCTAAATACTGAATACTCCTGAACTTAATTCCCATCTCTGGTCACCCTGAAGCCATGTCTCTGTAATCGCGATTGTATCAAACCCATTTACATCTATTTGTGTGAGTAGTTCATTCACCGCATGTTAAGGAGCAACGCCTTTAAGCTTGTCTTTTTAACCTTGTCCCGCTCCCAAAATTTTCACTGCAGCCCTGCTTGAATCTGGCCCTTGGTACTCTGCCCATCACTTTTCTTATTCCCCTTTCTGTCTTTCGTTTTTGTCCTTGTTTCCTCCACCTCTGACTCCTTGCATAGGTTCTGATCCCCCTGCCTTTTTGGTTAAACTCTCCCCAGCCACTCCAACAAATACACCTCCTGGGACATCAGTCCCGTCCTTCCCAGGTGTAACCCGTCAAGTTTGTACTGATCCCTACCTAAACATTCCCCCGACCCTTCTGAACTAGTCCCAATGCCCCAGGAATTTGAAACCCTCCCTCTCACACCAATTCTTCAACCACCTATTTATTCGATATGATATCCTGCTATTTCTACTCTGATGAGCATGTGACACTGGTAGTAATCCTGAGATCACTACCTTTTGATGTCTGACTTCTCAAGTTTCTTCCTAGCTCCCTATATTTTGGAATATAGAATCTCATCCTGTTTTTACCTATGCTGTTTGTACCAATGTGCAGCACGGGGCTACTGGCTGTCCACCCTCTCCAATGTGCCGTTTGTACCAATGTGCAGCACGGCTACTGGCTGTCCACCCTCTCCCACTAGAATGTCCTGTATCTGAGACTTTCTTCACCATTGCAGCAGGGAGGCGACACGCCATCCCGGAGTCTCGGTTGTGGCCGCAGAAATGCCTCTGTATTCCCCTTACAATTGAATCTCCTATAGCTATTGCATTCTCTCACTTTTTAGTCCTCCCTCTGCAGCAGAACCAATCGTGGTGTAACGAATTTGGCTGCTGCTGCTTTCCCTTGAGAGGTCATTTCTCTCAACAGTATCCAAAACGGTATATCTGTTTTTGCAGGGGAATGGCCACGGGAGATTCCTTACTGCCTGCCTAGCCCTCTTGCTTTGCCTGATGGTCACCCATTTCCTTCCTGGCCATGGAATCTGAGGGTGCCGTTTGACCACCTCTCTGTACGTGCAATCCACAATGCTGTCTGCCTTGCGGATGCTCCGCAGCCACTGCTCCAGCTCCGAAACCCAGGCTTCCAGGAGCTGTAGCTGTAGACATGTCCTGCACACATGCTGGCCCCGGGCACTGGAAACGTTCCCAGCTTCCCACATGCAGCAAAAGGAGCAAATATCTTTGAGCTCTCTTGCACCTTTAAATTAAACCTTTGAAAGATGCTTGATGTCAAATTTTGCCTAATTCTCGAGGGCACTTCTTTTCTGGTCCTTGATACTACCAATTATAGCCCTTCCAGATTATAAACCGCACAAAGTATTTTCAAACTATAATTGATAAAAGTAGTGAAGACTTACCGAGCTTACCCACTACTTACTAATCAGCTCTCTCCATTATAGCCTCAACTGCTGCAGCAGAGCAAGACCGCTCTGAAGATTATAAAAGTTACATAGCAAGGAGAAAAAGAATAAAGCACTTTCCGCTCCAAATTCCCCCACACTTTCAAATTCCCGAGTTTCAAACTGTCTCTGCTCTGCTGTCATTAAGATGTGGTCTCCTCCCACTGCTCGTGTGCAAAGCTGTATTGCTCATGTAATGTTATTTTTAAATATTAATTGCCGAATGGGAGGATGGTGATCTTGGCAATCATTTAGAAGTACTGAGAGCTTCCAGGTGGCAGGAGCTGCCTGTCTGGACTTGGACAGTGGCATCGGCTCCTCCCTCTGCGACTGGATCCTGAACTTCCTAACCCACAGACCACAATCAGTAAAGATAGGCAACAACACCTCCTCCATGATCATCCGCAATACCGGTCCGGCTCCACAAGGCTGTGTCCTCAGCCCCCTACTATACTCCTTATATACCTATGACTGTGTGGCTAAATCCCCCTCCAACCCGGTTTTCAAATTTGCTGATGACATCACTGTAGGGGGTCGGATTTCAAACAATCTTTTCTCTATACCTTGCTATGACTGAACATTATATTCTGCAGTCTCCTTCCTTCCCGATGTACGGTATGACTGTATGTGTTGTCTGTGTAGCATGCAAGAGGTGGCAGGAGAGGCTGGAAGACCTTGAAAACAGGTTCAGGAGGCAAAACCTGCGCATTCTGGGCCTACCTGAGAGTGCGGAGGGGTCGGACGCGAGCGCATTCGTGACCACGTTATTGGGGACCCTGATTGGGTCAGGGGCATTCCCTCGGCCTCTGGAACTGGATGGGGTGCATAGTGTCCTTGTCAGGAAGCCCAAAAAATGAACCGCTGAGGGACATAGTGGTAGGGTTCCACTGCTTTTCAGATAAGGAATGAGTCCTGCGATGGGCTAAAAAGGAGCGGAGCAGCAGGTGGGAGAACGGCGTAAAATGCATCTACTAGGACATGGGAGCAGAACTGGCCAAGAGGCGCGCTGCATTCAACCGGCTAAGGCGGCCCTCCACGGCAAAGGGGTAAAGTTCGGGCTGTTGCATCGGGCGAGGCTGTGGGTCACATATCAAGATCGCCACCATTACTTTGATACACCGGGCGAGGCGTGGAATTTTATCAAGCAGGAAAAGTTGGACTCGACCTAAAGGACAGCCACACTGGGGTGTTACTCTGGTGGGGATGGTAATTGCCGAGTAGCCAGAGGGAGCGATATTATGTTGTTCCCTCTTATTTTTGTTTGTTCCCTGTTTCTTCGGCCATGTTTTCGGCTTTTGCAGAGGTTGGCCGCAGAGGGAGGAGAGGGGCCCTACATGTAGGGCTGCTCTCCTAGTAGCTGGAGCTGTTTCTTTTGTGGGGCCGTGTTTGCGCCTGGGGTTAGTTGTTTGTTTCGTTGGGGGCCGTTGAAGCAGATAAGTTGGGCTTTCCACAGGGAGGGAGGGGCCCAAAAAACATGAGGCATCTGAATAATCGGAGACAGAGGCGGGAGTGGCCGGGGTCAGCATGGGTCAGCTGACTCACGGAAGCGTAATAGGGGGGGAGAGCCAGTGTCAAGCGAGTGCTTGACTTGAGGGTTTGGGATCATGGGGCTGCTGGGAGGAGGGGGGGGGGGGTGGGATGCTGCTTTGCTGACAGAAAAGGAGCCAACATGGGGGAACAGACGGAGAGTCGGGGAGGCGCACCAATGAGACGGGTCGAGTAAGTGGGGGACGCGGGCTCGTGGCTGGCTGAAAAAGGGAGATGACTAATCGGCAGGGGAGAGGGGGCTGGGGGATTAGCCACCCATCCAGGCTGATCAGGTGGAATGTGCGAGGCCTGAATGGACCGGTTAAGAGGGCTCGCGTGTTCTCGCACCTACATGCAGTCGGGCAAGGTCCTGGGGTCGGACGGCTATCCTGTAGACTTCTACAAGAAATTTTTGGAGCTGCTGAGCCCACTCCTACTAAGGACCTTTTATGAGGCCAAAGAAAGAGGGACCCTCCCCCCAACAATGTCAGAGGCTTCGATTTCACTCATCCTCAAACGAGAGAAAGACACGCTACAGTGTGGATCTGATAGACCGATATCGCTCCTTAACGTAGACGCAAAACTGCTGGCCAAGATCTTAGCTGCTAGAATTAAGGATTATGTCCCTGGGGTGGTAGGGGAGGATCAGACAGGCTTTATCAAGGGCAGGCAATTGAACTCCAATGTACGGAGGCTCCTAAACATCATCATGATGCCCTCAGAGGGAGGGGAGGTAGAAATAGTGGCGGCGATGGATGCAGAGAAAGCCTTTGATCGGGTGGAATGGGAGTACCTGTGGGAAGCGCTAAGAAGGTTTGGATTCGGTGAGGGGTTCATAGGTTGGGTCAAGCTACTCTACCAGGCCCCCGTGGCAAGTGTGTGCACGAACAGGGTGAGGTCGGAATACTTTAGGCTCCACCGGGGGACAAGGCAGGGGTGCCCCCTCTCCCCATTATTATTCGCCCTTGCGATAGAGCCGCTGGCTATAGCGCTGCGGACTTCAACCCCCGCCAGTTCTTTGGTTCGGGTCGGGGGGGCATCGGGTCTCGCTTTACGCAGATGATCTGCTCCTGTACACCTCGGGCCCACTAGGGATGGGGAGGTCATGCAGATTCTGAGGGATTTTGGCAATTTCTCGGAGTACAAGCTGAACAAGAAGAAAAGCGAGATGTTTGTGATCCAAGCTAAGGGGCAGGAAAAGGGACTGGGAGAGTTTCCGCTGAAGATGGTCGAGAAGAGCTTTCGGTACCTAGAGATACAGGTGACTCGAAAGTGGGATGCCCTCCACAAGCTGGTAGAACAGATGGAGGGGGACTTCAAAAGGTGGGACATGCTCCCGCTATCTTTAGCGGGGAGGGTGCAGACCGTTAAGATGATGGTTCTCCCCAGATTCCTGTTCGTCTTCCAGTGCGTTCCCATCTTCATCCCTAAGTCCTTCTTTAAAAGGGAAAACAAGATCATCTCTGGATTCGTATGGGCAAGTAAGACCCTGCGATTGTACCTGGAGCGCAGTTGGGGCGGGGGGTTGGCGCTGCCGAACTTTTGCAGCTACTACTGGGCAGCTAACATAGCCATGATTAGGAAATGGGTATTGGGGGAAGGGTCAGCGTGAGGGCGGTTAGAGGCGGCGTCATGTAAAGGTACCAGCCTAGGGGCACTTGTAACGGCACCTCTGCCGTTCTCACCGGCCCACTACTCCTCCAGCCCGGTGGTGGCGGCGGCATTAAAGATCTGGGGTCAGTGGAGAAGGCACGGGTGGGGGTGGAGGGAGCCTCAGTTTGGACCCTGATACGCAACAATCACAGATTTGTCCTGGGCAAGATAGAAGGAGGGTTTCAAGGCTGACATAGGGCAGGCATTAAAAGGATGGTGGACCTATTCATAGACTGGACCTTTCCCAGCCTGAAAGCGCTGGAGGAGAAATTCAGTTTGCCCCCTGGTAATCCTTTCAGATACTTTTAGGTATGCGCCTTTCTCAAAAAACAGGTGGTATCATTTCCGCTGCTACCCCCACGCAGGATAGAGGATAGGGTGGTCTCTGGCAGCTGAGTATGGGAGGGGAAGGTGTCGGACATCTACCAGGAACGTCAGGAGGCGGAGGAAGCCCCAGTGGACGAACTCAAGGGCAAATGGGAGGAGGAGCTAGGCGGGGAGCTGGATGCAGGCCTGTGGGTGGATGCCCTAAACAGGGTCAATTCCTCGTCATCATGTGCGAGGCTTAGCTTAATCCAGTTTAAGGTGGTTCACTGGGCTCACATGACAGCAACCAGGATGAGCAAGCTCTTTGGGGTTGAGGATAAATGTGCGAGGTGCGCGGGAAGCCCTGCAGATCATGAACATATGTCTGGGCATGCCCGGCTCTTAAGGAATTCTGGCAGGGATTTGCTAAGGCAATGTCCAAGATCTTGGACACGCGGGTGGTGCCGAGTCCAGGGATAGCGATCTTTGGTGTGTCAGACGATCCGGGAGTTCAGGGGGCGAAAGAGGCCGACGTCCTGGCCTTTGCCTCGCTGGTAGCCCGGAGACAGATCCTTTTAATGTGGAGGGACTCGAAGCCCCCAAGTGCAGAGACCTGGGCTAGTGACATGGCTGGGTTTCTCAGTCTCGAGAAAATAAAGTTTGCCGTGAGAGGGTCCGTGGCGGGTTTCTCTCGGAGGTGGCAGCCGTTCCTCGACTTTCTAGGAAAGCAGTAGAGGTCAGCAGCATCCTGGGAGGGTTGTTCAGTAGTATTGTTCTTTTCTCTGTATTTCTGGTTAACATTTATTTTATGTTAATTGTTGCGAACGGTAATGCAAAAAAATTGTGTTTTTGACAAAGATTTGAATAAAATAATTTTTAAAAATGCAAGAAACAACACTACTGCATACTAATACATGTGACAATAAATCAAATCAAAAAATCAAATCAAAATGCGGTCACTGCTGTACCAAGCACAGGAGGCAGCTTGTGAAGGAGTCAGAAGGATAAAGATGATGTAATATTGCTATGGATGGCAAGTCAAAGTGCAGAGATAGTGATGGCTCAAATTTCTTAAAAGGTTCAGATGAAAACAAAGTATCTTTTGCTCCACAGTTCAGCTTAATCTGGAAAAGAAAATAAAATTCCCATCCTGTTCCAGAGAGGCCCTTTGACAAGTTCCTTTGTGTGCTTATGAGGCTGTTAATTGGCAGTGAACAGGTTCCCTATTTCTTCCTCCTACAGACCCTTTGAAAATTCCAAACTGTCCCAGAGGTGGTCGGATCCACTGTCGCTCTTCGGAAATGCAATTTTCAAATCATGCCCACAACTGTTTGTTCCTGCACCAGCAGTTGAAAATCTGGCTTCACAAATCTGTATCTCAACCTTGAATATTTCTAATGATGGCATATCCACAGTGGAACAGTAGTTAACACTGTTACCGCACAGCGTCAGGGATCCGGGTTCAATTCTGACCTTGGGTGACTGTGTAGAGTCTGCACTTCTCCCCGTGTCTGCAGGAGTTTCCTCCGGTTTCCTCCCAAAGTCCAAAGATGTGCAGGTTGGGTGGATCAGCTCCTCAGGCTGAAAATATGCAAGTTTTTTGGGGTTACAGCGTGTTGTACCTGTAAAACCTCATACTCGACCAATGTATTAATTAAAAGTTTTACCCAGGTGCCTGCAAGATGAACAAATGACAAAACAGGTTCACGGTTTAACATAATTTTATTCACACAATTAATGAAGGAGGCTGGCAGGCTATGATCACTCGATGTGGATATCTTCTCTGGGCTTCGATACCCAGGGTTCGTTCTTCTTGCAATGGTTGTGCCTGGGGGACTCCCAGGTTATTGGTGAAGATCTGTTCTGATGTTCCTTTGTTTTTACTGATCTGCTAGCATTGGGTCATACACCCACAACTGGCCATTGTCCCATCCAGACCCCAACTCATTAATGGGAATAACAGAGACTCCTCGGAAACACCCTCTGACCATCAGACTTTTGAATGGACCTACCTCATTAAGTTGATCTTTTCTCTATATTCTATTTATGATTGAACATTGCATTCTGCAGCAGCAATCAGCTCATTATGGAGCCTGATGGCTTCTTTTGTCTGATCTTCGCCCTACTGCAAAGTTGATCACCTGTGACTGGATGTTCATTACATACTCTCAGCATGGTCTTGTTCTTCTGTGTATACGTGAATGGGTAATCACAAAAGTCCATATAGCGATAATGAGTTGACTTGAGTGCTCTTGCAGATGGCTAGCCATTCCAGCCAGGGCCCCGTGACAGTCTGTGTTCCTGGTCTATGTACCTTGCCAGCCTGATCACAGGGGACAGGATGAGGGATTTGGGCCTGTGTGGGGTGGGGGTATTCTTTCAGAGGGTCGTGCAGACTTGATGGCATTCTATGGGTTCTGACATTCTGAGGGAGGGGATTCAAAGAACCACAACCCTGTGAGTGAAGGAATTTATCCATTTCGCAGTCCTTAATGATTTCCCATTGATTTTGAGACTATGTCGCCATGTTATAGGTCTGTGTCCCAGCCAGGAGAAGTGGCCTCGGTGTCTATGCTGTCCATCCATAATTTCTAATAGCTAATTTGAATACATTGTCCTTTACTCCCTTTAAACAGTATAGCTGGCAGAAGTCTGGTAAAGTTCTTTGAGGAGCAAAAACTTGATGTTCTTATTTATTTTTTCTTTCTTCCCAGTATTATGAATTCCCTGGTGATTGTCCTCTTCTTGTCTGGGATGGTGGCGATGATTATGCTCCGGACCCTTCACAAGGATATTGCCAGATACAATCAGATTGATTCTGTAGTAAGTACTGTTGTGCAACGTGTCCTTGAATGGCTGTACGTAGTAGTTTGTTGCCGTGACTAGTGTTTTTCTTTTATATGTGAGGCTCAGCAATCCTTCCAACACCTACTTTATCTCTTGTATTCCTCAATCTGTCCTGTAGTCAATCACTTTCTCATCATCCTGGGTTCCCCTTTATTTTACATTTAAAGTACCCAATTCATTTTTTTTCATTTTAAGGGGCAACTTAGTGTGGCCAATCCACCTACCCTGCACATCTTTGGGTTGTGTGGGTGAGATCCACGCAGACACAAGGAGAATGTGCGAACTCTTTTTAGAAAAAATTTGTTTAAGTTACTTGAAAATTTTTACAAAAATAACAGACAATGATATTAACGTGGTATAATAAACATTCTCTCTTTTCACCCCCCCCCCTCCATTTCAATCTTCACACACCCCAACCATACAACAATCCCCGCATCTGCTGACATTTCAATTTTCCCCGAGAAAGTCGACGAACGACTGCCGCCTCCGAGTGAACCCTAACATTGACCCAAAGGCAAACTTTATTTTCTTGAGACTGAGAAACCCAGCCATGTCACGGACCCAGGTCTCTACACTCGGGGGTTTTGAGTCCCTCTACATTAATAAGAACCGTCTCTGGGCTACCAGGGAGGAGAAGGCCAAGACGTCAGCCTCTTTCGCCCCCTGAACTCCCGGCTCTTCTGACACTCCAAAGATCGCTACCTCCGGACTTGGCACTACCTGTGTTTTTAGCACCGTGGACATTGCCTTAGTGAAACCCTGCCAAAACCCTTTAAGCTTCGGACATGTGGACATGATTTGCTGGGCTTCCCACACACCTCGCACACCTATCCTCTACCCCGAAAAACCGTGCTCATCCTAGCCACTCTCGTGTGTGCCCAGTGGACTACCTTAAATTGTATCAGGCTGAGCCTGGCACATGATGAGGAGGTATTAACCCTCAGGGCATCCGCCCATAGACCCGCCTCTATCTCTCCTCCTAGCTCGTCCTCCCACTTGCCGTTAAGCTCCTCCACCAGAGTTTCCTCCGCCTCCGAAAGCTCCTGGTAAATATCCGATACCATCTCCTCTTCCACCCAGATACTGGAAACTACTCCATCCTGTATCCCCCTTGGCGGCAGCAGCGGAAAGGCCGGAACCCTGTTTTCTCAGGAAGTCTCGCACCTCCAAATACCTAAACTCGTTCCTTGCTGGCAACTCAAATTTATACTCCAAGGTTTTCAAGCTGGGAAAGCTCCCGTCTATAAATAGATCCCCCATCCTCCTAATTCCTGCTCTTTGCCAACTCCGGAACCTACCATCTAGCCGCTCGAGCAACACTTTCTTCACTCGCGGGGTTTTACCCGCCCACACAAAGCCCAAAATAACCTTATTCACCTGCTTAAAAAAGGCCTTTGGGATGAAGATGGCGAGGCATTGAAAGACAAACCGAAATCTGGGGAGCACATCATTTTCATGGTCTGTGCCCTCCCCGCCAGTGGTAGCGGGATCATGCCCCATCTCTTAAAGTCCCCTTCCATTTGTTCTCCCAACCGGGATAGGTTTAACTAATGCAGTGCCTCCCATTCCCGGGCCACCTGGATTCCCAGATATCGAAAGCTCTTCCCTTCCATTTTAAGCGACAGCTCTCTCATGTCTCTTCTGTCCTCTTGCCTGGATCGTGAACATCTCGCTTTTCCCCATGTTGAATTTATACCCCGAAAAATTGCCAAATTCCCCCAAGATTTGCATTACTTCTCCCGTCCCTTCCAACGGGTCTGAAATATACAAGAGCAGGTCATTTGCGTAAAGCGCGACCCGGTGCTCCAACCCCCCGCCCTGAACCAATCCTTTGCAGTTCCTAGAGGGTGTTAACACCATGGCCAATGGCTCTATGGCCAGAGCAAACAATAATGGGGAGAGGAGGCACCCTTGCCTCGGCCCTCGGTGTAGTTTAAACTACCCTGACCTCATTCGTATGCACACTTGCTACTGGTGCCTGATAGAGCAACCACACCCAGTGAATAAAGCCCTCACCAAACCCAAACCTTCCCAGCGCCTCCTACAAATAATTCCACTCCACCCGATCAAAAGCCTTCTCCGCATCCATCGCTACCACCACCTCCACCTCCTCTCCTTCTGAGGGCATCATAATAACATTTAAAATCCTTCGAAAATTGGCCTTGAGTTGCCAAGGCCCTTTTCAAATCCCGTCCGGTCTTCCCCTATCACCCCCGGGACACAGTCCTCTATCCTTGTGGCCAGTATCTTAGCCAGCAGTTTGGCATCCACATTCAGTAGAGAAATCAGCCTGTATGACCCGCATTGCTCCGGATCCTTCTCCCGTTTCAAGATCATGAAATCGAAGCCTGCGACATTGTTGGGTGGAGGACTCCCTTCTCTCTTGCTTCATTAAATGTCCTCGCCAGCAGTGGGCTCAATATCTCTGAAAGCTTCTCATAGAATTCCACCTGGTAGCCATCAGGCCCCGAGGCCTTGCCTGACTGCATGCCCTCCAGTTCCTTGATTATTTCCTCAATCTCAATTGGGACTCCCAGCCCTTCCACCAGATCCCCATCTACCCTCGGGAACATCAACTGATCCAAAAACTGCCTCATCCCCATCACCCCAGCCGGGGGTTCCGACTCATATAATTTACTATAGAAGTCATTAAACACCTTGTTTACCCCCGCTGGGTTCAGGTCAGTATTCCTGCCTCTACTCTACTTTATTTATCTCCCTGGTTGCCTCCCTTTTCCTGAGCTGGTGCGCCAACATTCTGCTTGTCTTTTCCCCGTACTCATCGCCCCCCTTCCTCAACTGTTCCACCGCTTTCCCTGTGGTCAACAGCCCAGACTCCGTCTGTAACCTCCGCCGCTCCCTCAGTAGCCCCGCTTCCGGGGCCTCCGAGTATCTCCTGTCCACCTGGAGTATCCCCTCCACTAACCTATCCCTCTCAGCCTGCTCCGCCTTTTCTCTGTGGGTCCGTATTGAGATTAATTCCCCTCTGACCACTGCCTTCAGAGCTTCCCAAACCGTCGCTGCGGGGACCTCCCCCGTATCGTTTGTTTCCAGGTAGTTCTGGATGGACTTGTTAAGCCGCCCACAGATTGCTTCGTCCGCTAGCAACCCACATCCAGTCTCCACATCGGGCGTTGCCCTCTCTTCACACTGACCCGTAGATCCACCCAATGTGGGGCATGATCTGACACTGCGATTGACGAGTACTCCGTATCCACCACCTCCGGTATTAGCGCCCTGCTCAGAACAAAAAAGTCGATGCAAGAGTGTACCTTGTGGACTTGTGAAAAAAAGGAAAACTCCTTCGCCCTTGGCTGTGCAAACCTCCATGGGTCTACTCCACCCATCTGTTCCATAAACCCCTTCAATTCCTTTGCCGCAGCCGGCCTCCTCACTGTCCTAGATTTTGACTGGTCCAATTCCAGATCAATGACTGTGTTAAAGTCTCCTCCTCCTCCCATAATCAGGTTATGTGACTCTGTTTGGGACCTTACCTGAAACCTGCCTCATAAATTCCACATCGTCCCAATTCAGAACATATGTGTTCATGAATACCACCCTCCAGCTTCCCACTCACCCTTGTCTGACACGATTCTCCCTGCCTCGAATGCCACTCGTTTGCTGATCAAGATCGCTACCCCCTGATCTTTGAGTCCAGCCCTGAGTGGAATACTTGGCTGACCCACCCCTTTCTCAATCTCATCTGGTCTGTAACCTTTAGGTGTGTCTCTTGAGCATTGCCATGTCCGCCTTCAGCCCCCTCAAATGTGCCAACACGTGAGCCCTCTTGACCGGCCCATTCAGCCCTCTGACGTTCCAAGTAATCCAGCCCCCCCCCCCTCCCCCCACTAGCCATCACCCTTTTTAGGCCAGCCTCTAGCACGTGCCCTCCGCCTCCTCAAGCCCTGGGGGACCTGGAGAACAGGTCCAGGAGGCAGAATCTTAGAATTGTCGGCCTCCCAGAAGGCAGTGAAGGATCGGATGGGAAGACTTACGTGACGGACATGCTGGAGAAGTTGATGGGGGCTGAGGCGTTCCCTTGGTCCCTGGCAGTGGATAGAGTGCACAGAGCAGTCGCCGCTCCTGAACTCCCATTTGTCCCCGAGTAACAGTTCCTCCCCTGTCAGTAAAGCAGCCCCCCCCCCCCCGGCCCCAGCAACAACACTAGAAACCCAACCCCCCAAGTCACGCTCCCGCTTAACACCTGCCCACCTCCACTGTGCTTCTGAGAGTCAGCTGACCCATGTTGGCTTGATAGCGCCCGCTCCTGGCACCAAGCAATTAGTCTCCCCATTGTTCACTCCGCTTCTCTCCCCCCCCCCCCCCGCCGAACCCAGCTCGCCTCTTGGCCAGATCTGCGCCCAGGTCCTGATAAATGCGCAGCTCACAATTCTCCCATTTGCTGCTCCGTTCCTTCTTGGACCACCGCAGAACGTGTTCCTTGTCCAGGAAATGGTGAAAGCGTACCACCTCGGCGCTCGTTCACTCGGGCCTTCTTTGCGTGGGCTCTGTCCGCTCTATCCACTTCCAGAGGCCAAGGAAACGCCTCAGCCCCCATCAACTTCTCCAGCATGTCCGTCACATAAGTCTTCCCATCCGACCCTTCACTGCCTTCTGGGAGGCTGACAATTCTAAGATTCTGCCTCCTGGACCTGTTCTCCAGGTCCCCCAGCTTCTGCATTCTTTTCTGGCGGTTGTTCATCATCTCCAGCTTGGTCTCCAGCATGGTTATGTACTCCTCATGCTCGGACACCTTTTTCTCTACCTCCTGGATCACACTTCTGTGGGTATCTTGATTCTGCACAAGATCAATCGAAGCCTTAATAGGGTCCAGCGTGTCCCCTTGAGCTTGGACCAGCTGCTTCGTCGACCACTGTGCCATCTCCCCACGGCCCTGCTTCTCCGCCATGCTTTCCCGCGTTACTAGCTCTTCACGCGTCTTCCTTATAGGACTTTGTCTTCTCACACGGCCACTTCTGGTCCAATTTTCCATACACCGGAGGGGGATTTCTCCTTTTTCTCACTCTTCACCAATTTATCCCATAAAATCCGGAATAAACAGGGTAAAAAGGTCCAAAAGTCAGTCACAGGCGGGAGCTATCAAATGTGCGACCTATTCTTCCGTGGCCGCCATCGGAAGTCCGAGAACGTGCAAACTCCACACGGACCATGACCCGGGGCCAGGATCAAACCCGCATCCTCGCTGCTGTGAGGCAGCAGTGCTAACCACTGTGCCACCGTGCCGCCTTCCCTGGGTTCCCTAACACTCACTCCTTTCTCTCACCCTCCTGACATCTATAACCTGTGTTCTTAACATTCCTGACTTTGCCCCAGGTTTGAGTATGCAGTATTATACACTCTTGTCTTATCTACATTAAACCACAATCATCATAATCTTGTACTGCTACTGATTCCAGAAAATGAAAATAGTGGAATTCTACTTAAGTTTTTCATTCTCTGACAGGTTATTGGAACCAAAGTTTGGCATCCCCTACTCCCTGGATTACTGCTACATCTTGGTGGGATTGTGTGCTGTGGGCGTTTGCTTTTCCATTCTTAAAACCCTTTCAATACGTTCATTTTTCTAATGTACTTTTATTAATTGACTTACTAATAAACTTATTTCCAACCTATTCAGGACAGCTCTGAGTGAACTACAGGCACTGGTATCAGAATATCTTCTGCTTTGCACTAACATTAAAGTTGTAGGATTCCACCATGAGACTGACTTCATGGAATTGCACTTTGCTTTAGAGTCAGATTTGGCTGGATTTTCACTGCAACTTCTCAATTGATGCAATTGTCTTGTGTTTGAAGGAAGAGCACGCCTTTGTTAATTCATCCTATTTGTAGACTAATGTGTTACATATTCACTGAGAGGGTTTACTCTCATCGCTGATGCATGTTAACTATAATTTTGTACAGGAGGATGCCCAAGAAGAATTTGGTTGGAAGTTGGTGCATGGAGATGTCTTTAGACCTCCCAGGAAGGGAATGCTTTTGTCTGTTTTCCTTGGACAGGGAACACAGATCTTCATAATGATGTTCATCACTCTTTGTAAGTATCGTTTGATACTGAGAACAAATACAAAACTGAGTTGATTGCTAATTTAGTTTTTTAAGTTTTTGAATGTTTCTGGGCTAGTTCCTGAAAATAGCAGATTGCATGTATTTAACATCTTAGATATAGTGTCTCAAGGCAGTAAATAGAAACAGTGGAAGGGGAGGAACTCGTGATGACTGAGCCACGGTATGACAGTGTTTGTCAAGGCTTTCAAAGGTTTGTAAGGTTGCAAGGTGGTGATGTTTAGAGAACGAGCTTGATGCTTTTGAAGAGGCCAAATAAGGCAAAGGATTGCACAATAAATGGGAGGATAATGAAAGGTGTAGAGAAAGTGAGGGACCTTAGAGTAAATGTCCACAGATCCCTGAAGGTAGCAGGACAAGTTGATAAGATGGTTAAGAAGGCAAATGGAGACTTCCAATGGCGGCCATGAGCCGAAGGGTCGCACAAAAGGTGGTTCTCTGCTAGGAACTCCTGATTAGAACTTCCAACTCGGCCAGAAGTGCAAAAAGTTCCCCAACTTAACCCTCCATCCCACTACTTAAACAACCAAGATGCTGACGAGTCAGCAATCAGGCTGCAAAAATAGTAAGGGGAATAGTGTAAGGAATAGTGAGAGGAAAACCCCAATCCCTGAGCAGGAAGACCGGCATGGCGTCCCAGAACCGAGCACGGCAGACCCAACGGGATCAGCAATGCTGACCCAGGTGATGATGGAGTTCATCACAATGAAACTTCAGAAACACAGTGGCGATGAAAGAGGACCTCATGACGGTGATGGAGTCAGCAACAGCGTTGGCTCGAGCGGAAACTGGAGACATAAGAGGCATCGGTGAGGGACCTAAAAACCATAGACTGAGGGAGTGAATCGCCTCGCTCAAAGCCGAGATGGCAAGGTTGATCATGATCCAGAAGGCACTGAAGTGGAAAGTTGATGTGAAGGGAAACATTGTTGACCAAGAAAACAGCTCCCGCGGGCATAACCTGCGGATCATCGGGCGATCGGTGGGCATGGGATCTGGGCAATGAGAGAGAGGCTCCACAGACTCCAGGATGAAGATTTTGACTCGCCGGAAGGCGCAAACTAGTTTGTCCAAAGTAACGAACTTGGGAGGAAGTAGTAAAGGACAATTAACTCGTGGACTTTAACGGTCCAGCGGGGAAGTGGGTAATTGTTCTTGGGATGTGGAAGGGGGGGGGGGGGGGGGGGGGGGGGGGGGAGAAAACCCTGTGAGGGGACTCAACGGGCTGGTGAAAATGTCTAGAGCCTTTTCCCATCGTAAAGCAAAAGGGTGGACACAAAAGGGCGAGGGGGGTGGCCATACTATTTACCAGAAAAGTAGCATTTTCAGTGGCAAGCACGGTGACGGGTGCAGGGGGACGATATGTATTGGTTAGCGGGACACTGGAAGGGGTGGGGGGGGGGGGGGGGGGGGGGGGGGGGGGGGGTTGGTGGTTGGTGGTTGACCCATCAAGTTTCAACCACTGAGGGGGAAGGAGTTCTTCACCTCCCATGTACACCAAGCCTATTCATGCATAGACTTCTTCGTACAGGGAAATCGGTGCTTCCTGGAGTAGTAGCAACAAACTACTCCCCGATAGTAATCCCGGATCATGGATGTGAGGTTGGAGACGGGCTGGGCCCAGCGCCCCCCCCACAAGAGGCTGGACACAGCCTTCCTCGCTGATAGGACGCCTAGTCAGAAGCCATCAATAGGTATTTAGCCTGCAACAAAAATGGGGAGGTCTCACCCTCCACGGTCTGGGATGCATTGAAGGCGATGATCAAGGGGGAAATAATGAAGAAAAGGGGGACCAGGCAACGGCTAATCACCTCCATATTGTAAGTGTATCGGCGATGCTCACTGCCCTGGCCATGGAGCTGGTGGTGGAGAGGAACATGCTACAGGTGGAATTTGACCTGCACTAGGAAAGCAGTGAACTAGCTCCACCAGACATGGGGGACCTCCCGCTGGCATGCCAGCTAAGAAAACAGGCTGCTTCAAGAGAGATAGCACAGGTAGATGGCGGGAGTGCTGGGGTAGTAATAGCCCCAGACGAGATCAACAGGACCATCGCAAACCTTTACCGGGGACTGTATACCTCCGAGCCCTTGATGGATGAATGTCCTCTTCCCGGAGGTGGAGGATAGGAACGAGCAGTGGCAGAGGAGATCGGCCAATGACACATTCTGGCTCTGCCCCAAACTCATCGGGTTCTGGATCGCCTTCTTTGAGACCTTGTTCCGAAAGCTGGGGGCAAAGATGGGGCCATGCCCTTCAGTGGTGGTCTTCGGGGTATCGGAACATCCAGAGCTTTTTATAGGGAGAGGGGCCTTTGCCTCCCTGTTTGCCCGGCGGAGACTTCTGCTTGGATGGAGGTCGGCAGCACCACCCGAGCCTCAGACTGGCTCTCCGACCTAGCGGTGTTCCTAAAGCTACAATATGCAGTTAGGGGATCAGATGAAGGACTCCACCACACGTTGAAACAATTCATCAGCCTCTTCGAAGACCTGTTCGTGACCAAATAGGAGGGGAGGGGGTCCAAGGGGAGGTGGAGAGAAGGGACGAACAACCAGAGAAATGGTGGGGGAGCAGATTAGGAATGTCTTCCATTCCTCTCCGGCTTATCCGGGTCATCGGGGTAGCCGGGGTCCTCTCGCGTCGTGGGTCCGCCAACTCGCTCGCTTGCTGCTCCTGCCCTTTCCCACCGCTTCTTGCTTTCCTGTGGCCTCTTGAGCTAGTGCTTGCTGGTATGTCGAGCTTCTTCTCTGCTGTTTCTGTTTAAGAGTTGAATAAGTCTGAATTTTCGGGCTAAATTTGGCCAAAAGTGCCTATTCTGCAGGAGAGCCACCTGATGTGTGACTCCCCGTCACCGGAAGTCTTGTTGAGATGCTTCTTAAATGTTGCGAGAGCACCTGCCTCCACCACCCTCTCAGGCAGCGCATTCCATATTTCTACCACCCCCTGGGTGAAAAAATGTTTCCTCCGGTCCCCTCTGAACCACTGATTTTTCACCTTAAACCTCTGCCCTCTGATCCTGGACATCTCTGCCATGGGGAAACGATTTACCCTATCTATGCCTCCTAATTTTGAATACCTCTATCAGATTCCCCCCTCAGCCTTTTCTGCTCCAGGGAAAACAAACCCAGCCTATCCAGTGTCTCCTCATATCTGAAATTTTCCATCCCAGCAACATCCTGGTGAATATTCTCTGCACCCCCTCCAATGCAATCATGTCCCAACACCCCCCACCCGTAAGTACAAAAAGAAGAAATAGATTAGCACCCGGCATATTCAACAGGCACATGTACACATTTTGTTTGGCAAGTTTGCAGTCAACAGGAGGTGTGCCATCGAGAGGTGGGACTGTTGCAGTTGGTAGGGTGTGAAGTGTGTTCCAGCTGAGACGACGGGATTTCGGACAAATGCGTGGATCTTATTTTGAAGCCTTGTGTGGATGGGTGTACCTCGTTAGCTGACAGCCAATGGTTAGTTTGATGTATTCCCTGTGGACATTAGGAGGCTCAGTTATGTGCTCGCCCAGGAAGCCAATCGTGTTGATCTCCAGAGAAATGGTCTTTGTAAGTTTCAGGTTAAAACTAAGTTTCGGGTTGAGCTGTTCAGAGATAAAACTATTAAATCTGAGAATATGGGAAAATAAAAGTTTTTTGAAAAAAAAAAAATTGAAACCAGACTTTTGCTTTCTTGTAAAATAAAAAAATAATGCTGGGAACAACAGATGAGGTAAAACCTCTGCAGACGCAAGTGAGTTAATTTTACAGGTGGGACTCTGTTAAGTAATGGGTTAAGAAACATTCCAATTAGTTGTCTCATATGTTCAGCATCCAATAATTGACACTGATATGTAAAGGGGCTTCAGGTGGCCCTTGTGTCAGGTGATGTGATGTTAGAGTTTTGTGCAAAGTCTGTTGAAAGAAATTAAAGGTGTTTTGTGGAAAAGCAGCAGAACCTTTTGACTCTTTATACTGCAGCAGCGAAACGTCTAACTAGATGTCTAACACTCATCAAAACAAAGGCATCAGATGATTGGCTAACTCGCTGTTTTCTGGATGTATTATTTCACAGTCACACTGCAATTGTAGTGTGAGCTGATTTCAAAAAGTTTTGAGTTTGTATTTTTAAAAAGATGTATTTCTTTAAAAAAATTTTTTAATTACTTTATCAAAGTTACAAAGCCAGAGCTGAGAGTGTAGACAGGGCCTAATCGAGATCCTTGCCTGCTCCGAAAACTAATTCAAATTGAATCCAATTCATGGTCCCCACAAGAGAGACATATCAAATCCAGGCATTACACCTGACCTCACACTCATCTTAGCCAAAAGGCAGAGAAGCGATTTTAAAAAAGATTTATGACGCAGAGGGGAAAATCTAACAATATTTGATTTGATTTATTGTCACGTGTACCAAAGTACAGTGAAAAGTATTTTTCTGCAGCCGAGGGAACGTACACAGTACGTACATAGCAGACACAAGAATAACCAACAGAAAACATTGACAAATGGTACATCGACAAAACAGTGATTGGTTACAGTGCGGAACAAGAGGCCACACAAAGCAAACACATGAGATAATAGAGATAATTAATTTCAACTACAGGTTTAATATTGACCTGCATTCTTCAGGTTGAATGTGTATGGGGAGAAAGGTTAAGCTCCTTCACACCTTATGAAAAGTACAGAAAAGGCGGCCTTTATTGTGTGCGGTACTGATGATGAGGTGCATTCAGTTGAGACCTGCAAAGTGATATTTTGCTGTGCATACTAAGACGATCCATTTCTTTTTCCTCCCGTTGTGCAGTCCTTGCCTGTCTTGGGTTCCTTTCACCTGCTAATCGAGGAGCATTGATGACCTGTGCTGTTGTTCTGTGGGTCTTGCTGGGAACGCCTGCAGGATATGTTTCTGCCAGAATGTATAAGAGTAAGTGATACATGGTACAATTTTTTTGTTATTAACTATATTGGATCATGTTAAATCAATCACCAAGCGGGGATCAAGATAATGTTACAAAGCCAAAATTTCTGCAATCAGTCAACTGGAATAAGATTTACTGTATGTGACCTATGACCGTGTACTGTAGTGTTAAAATCCATATTGGAAGAATAAGTTATTATGTCAACAGATTTGTTTCCTTTATTTGTATTAATTTCTTCCACACCTACATTTTTGAAACCTCGTTTCATTTTGAATAGGAATGCAAGAGATAAGACATTCAAAGAAACTTTTTTGCCCCCATAAGTTTAGAGTACCCAATTTGTTTTTCCAATTAAGGGACAATTTAGCGTGTCCAATTCATCTATCCTGCACATCTTTTTGGTGAGACCTATGCAGACGGGGGTTAACTTTCCCTTCCCCATTGCTTCTTGTCCTGTGCAATGAGACAGGATTGATTAAGGATCTCATAGTTATGGATCCTCTCGGAAGGAGCGATCACAATATGGTGAATTTAAAATACAGATGGAGGGTGAGAAGGTAAAATCAAACACTAGTGTTTTGTACTTAAACAAAGGAGATTACAATGGGATGCGAGAAGAACTAGCTAAGGTAGACTGGGAGCAAAGACTTTTACGGTGAAACAGTTGAGGAACAGTGGAGAACCTGCCAAGGGATTTTTCACAGTGCTCAGCAAAGGTTTATACCAACAAAAAGGAAGGACGGTAGAAAGGGGGAAAATCGACGGTGGATATCTAAGGAAATAAGGGAGAGTATCAAATTGAAGGAAAAAGCATACAAAGTGGCAAAGATTGGTGGGAGACTAGAGGACTGGGAAAACTTTAGGGGGCAACAGAAAGCTACTAAAAAAGCTATAAAGAAGAGTGAGATAGATTATGAGTAAACTTGCTCAGAATATAAAAACAGATAGTAAAAGTTTCCACAAATATATTAAACAAAAAAAGAGTGGCTAAGGTAAATATTGATCCTTTAGAGGATGAGAAGGGAGATTTAATAATGGGAGATGAAGAAATGGCTGAGGAACTGAACAGGTTTTTTGGGTCAGTCTTCACAGTGGAAGACACAAATAACATGCCAGTGACTGATAGAAATGAGGCTATGACAGGTGAGGACCTTGAGATGATTGTTATCACTAAGGAGGTAGTGATGGGTAAGCTAATGGGGCTAAAGGTAGACAAGTCTTCTGGCCCTGATGGAATGCACCCCCAGAGTGCTAAAAGAGATGGCTAGGGAAATTGCAAATGCACTAGTGATAATTTACCAAAATTCACTAGACTCTGGGGTGGTCCCGGTGGATTGGAAATTAGCAAACGTGACACCACTGTTTAAAAAAGGAGGTAGGCAGAAAGCTGGTAATTATAGGCCAGTGAGCTTAACTTCGGTAGTAGGGAAGATGCTGGAATCTATCATCAATGAAGAAATAGCGAGGCATCTGGATGGAAATTGTCCCATTGGGCTGACGCAGCATGGGTTCATAAAGGGCAGGTCGTGCCTAACTAATTTAGTGGAATTTTTTGAGGACATTACCAGTGCAGTAGATAACGGAGAGCCAATGGATGTGGTATATTTAGATTTCCAGAAAGCCTTTGACAAGGTGCCACACAAAAGGTTTTTAAAAAAATATTTTTATTCTCCTTTTTCACAATTTTTCTCCCGAATTTACACCCAACAACAATCAATAACCAACAACAAATATCTCAAACCCCATAACAGTAACAACGATCCCATCCTCCCACCATGCCCAGACATCAGCCCGCATGTTAACATAAACAAATGACAAAAATGGAATCAGGGATTACCCATAGCCATCTTCAACATACATAGCCCCCCCCCCCCCCGCCCAACTAATGTTCGATGTTATCCAGTTCTTGAAAGTGCATAATAAATAGTGCCCATGACTTGTAGAACCCGTCCGAGCTTCCCCTCAGTTCGAATGTAACCTTCTCAAGGGTCAAGTATTCCAACAGGTCCCCTCGCCACGCCAGGGCACAGGGTGGAGACGCCGCTCTCCATCCCAGCAGGATCTGCCTTCGGGCGATCAACGAGGCGCAGGCTATGATATCTGCCTCCGCACCCGTTTCCAACCCTGGCTGATCCGACACCCCGAATATGGCCTCCCGGGGACCCGGGTCCAGCTTCACATGCACCACCTTGGAAATTACCCTAAACACCTCCTTCCAGTACTCCCCAAGCTTTGGACAGGATCAAAACATAGGAACGTGATTAGCCCCCCCCCCCCCCCCCCCCCCCCCCCCCCCCCCCCCCCCCCCCCCCCCGCAACGTTCACACACATCTTCTACCCCTTCAAAGAATCGGCTCATCCTTGCCCTCGTGAGGTGTGCCCTGTACACAAAAGGTTGCTGCATGAGATAAAGATACATGACATTAAGGGTAAAGTAGTAGCATGGATAGAGGATTGGTTAATTAATAGAAAGCAAAGAGTGGGGATTAATGGGTGATTCTCTGGTTGGCAATCAGTAGCTAGTGGTGTCCCTCAGGGATCCGTGTTGGGCCCACAATTGTTCACAATTTATATAGATGATTTGGAGTTTGGGACCAAGTGCAATGTGTCCAAGTTTGCAGATGACACTAAGATGAGTGGTAAAGCAAAAAGTGCAGAGGATACTGGAAATCTGCAGAGGGATTTGGATCGGTTAAATGAATGGGCTAGGGTCTGGCAGATGGAATACAATGTTGACAAATGTGAGGGTATCCATTTTGGTAGGAATTACAGCAAAAGGGATTATTATTTAAATGGTAAAATATTAAAACATGCTGCTGTGCAGAGAGACCTGGGTGTGCTAGTGCATGAGTCGCAAAAAGTTGGTTTACAGATGCAACAGGTGATTAAGAAGGCAAATGGAATTTTGTCCTTCATTGCTAGAGGGATGGAGTTTAAGACTAGAGAGGTTATGCTGCGATTGTATACGGTGTTAGTGAGGCCACTCCTGGAGTATTGTGTTCAGTTTTGGTCTCCTTACCTGAGAAATGTCGTACTGGCGCTGGAGGGTGTGCAGAGGAGATTCACTGGGTTAATCCCAATACTGAAGGGGTTGGATTATGAGGCGAGGTTGAGTAGACTGGGACTGTACTCGTTGGAATTTAGAAGGATGAGACGGGATCTTATAGAAACATATAAAATTATGCAGGGAATCGATAGGATAGATGCGGGCAGGTTGTTTCCACTGGCGGGTGAAAGCAGAACTAGGGGGCATAGCCTCAAAATAAGGGGAAGTAGATTTAGGACTGAGTTTAGGAGGAACTTCTTCACCCAAAGGGTTGTGAATCTATGGAATTCCTTGCCCAGTGAAGCAGTTGATGCTCCTTCATTAAATGTTTTTAAGGTAAAGATAGATAGTTTTTGAAGAATAAAGGGATTAAGGGTTATGGTGTTCGGGTCGGAAAGTGGAGCTGAGTCCACAAAAGATCAGCCATGATCTCATTGAATGGCGGAGCAGGCTCGAGGGGCCAGATGGCCTACTCCTGCTCCTAGTTCTTATGTTCTTATGGAAGTAAAAGGTAACGTTGGCACAGTCTCAGTTGACCATAGGCTGCTTTCTACTCTGAGGGGGAGAGCTGATTGTTGGTGATTTAACCTGAGGATCATCACACCTCGTGCGAGGTGCAAGGTTGAGGGAGGAGGGGGGGTCCTTCGTGAATAACTACAGCCGGTACGGGAATTGAACCCGTGCTGCTGGCCTCACTCTGCATCACAAACCAGGTGTCTAGCCAAGTGAGTTAAACCGGCCCCATTCAATAGAAATGGTCCCAATGTCTCAGGTCACCCCAGGTAACTATAATTCCTATTCCTAGTCTTTTATTGTGTTTTTGCCTCTTGAGTGCCTTATGATTTGCTTTGAAGGAAATGGGAAGCAGACTCTGCGACATAAATTTAACTAGAAGTAAACTTCTGATGACCACGGGGTTGTAATGAGGCAAGTAAAACATATGGATAGCATTGTCGAGCATTGAAACGTTGGGCCTACGGGTATGCACCACTGTTTCGTTGCTCCACAAGAACCTTTGGCCAACTTATTTCATGCTAATGCTATGAACTTATTCTCTGCTTTGTGAATGATTTGAGCAAAAACAAACTTAGGAGCACATCCACATGGTTTGTTTAGAAGATCCTCTTTTTAAAAAAAAAAAAATGTGAGTACCCAATACTGACAGCAGCTGTCCTTATCTCAATAGGAGCCCAATAAAGATTTTTAAATATAAATTTAGGGTACCATAAGACCATAAGACCATAAGACATAGGAGTGGAAGTAAGGCCATTCGGCCCATCGAGTCCACTCCGCCATTCAATCATGGCTGATGGGCATTTCAACTCCACCTACCAGCATTCTCCCCGTAGCCCTTAATTCCTCGCGACATCAAGAATTTATCTATCTCTGCCTTGAAGCCATTTAGCGTCCCGGCCTCCACTGCACTCTGCGGCAATGAATTCCACAGGCCCACCACTCTCTGGCTGAAGAAATGTCTCCGCATTTCTGTTCTGAATTTACCGCCTCTAATTCTAAGGCTGTGCCCACGGGTCCTCGTCTCCTCGCCTAACGGAAACAGTTTCTTTGCATCCACCCTTTCTAAGCCATGTATTATCTTGTAAGTTTCTATTAGATCTCCCCTTAACCTTCTAAACTCCAATGAATACAATCCCAGGATCCTCAGCCGTTCATCATATGTTAGACCCGCCATTCCAGGGATCATCCGTGTGAATCTCCGCTGGACACGCTCCAGTGCCAGTATGTCCTTCCTGAGATGTGGGGCCCAAAACTGGACACAGTACTCCAAATGGGGCCTAACCAGAGCCTTATAAAGGCTCAGTAGCACATCGCTGCTTTTATATTCCAACCCTCTTGAGATAAATGACAACATTGCATTCGCTTTCTTAATCACAGATTCAACCTGCATGTTTACCTTTAGGGAATCCTCGACTAGCACTCCCAGATCCCTTTGTACTTTGGCATTATGAATTTTCTCACCGTTTAGAAAGTAGTCTATGCTTGGATTCTTTTTTCCAAAGTGCAAGACCTCACATTTTCTCACGTTGAATTGCATCAGCCATTTCCTGCACCACTCTCCCAAACTGTCTAGATCCTTCTGCAGCCTCCCCACTTCCTCAGCACTACCTGCCTGACCACCTAACTTCGTATCATCGGCAAACTTCGCTAGAATGCCCCCAGTCCCTTCATCCAGATCATTAATATATATGGTGAACAGCTGCGGCCCCAACACTGAACCCTGTGGGACACCGCTGGTCACCGGCTGCCATTCCGAAAAAGAACCTTTTATCCCAACTCTCTGCCTTCTGTCAGACAGCCAATCCTCAACCCATGCCAGTAGCTCACCTCGAACACCATGGGCCCTCACCTTACTCAGCAGCCTCCTGTGTGGCACCTTATCAAAGGCCTTTTGGAAATCCAGATAGACCACGTCCACTGGGTTTCCCTGGTCTAACCTACTTGTCACCTCCTCAAAGAATTCTAACAGGTTCGTCAGGCACGACCTCCCCTTACTAAATCCATGTTGACTTGTTCTAATCCGACCCTGCTCTTCCAAGAATTTAGAAATCTCATCCTTAACGATCGATTCTAGAATTTTACCAACAACCGAGGTTAGGCTAATTGGCCTATAATTTTCCATCTTTTGTCTTGATCCTTTCTTGAACAAGGGGGTTACAACAGCGATCTTCCAATCGTCCGGGACTTTCCCTGACTCCAGTGATTTTTGAAAGATCTCAACCAACGCTTCCGCTATTTCTTCAGCCACCTCTCTCAGAACTCTAGGGTGTAGCCCATCGGGGCCAGGAGATTTGTCAATTTTAAGACCTTTTAGCTTTTTTAGCACCATCTCTTTTGTAATGGCAACCATACTCAACTCAGCCCCCTGACCCTCTATAATTTTTGGGATATTACTCATGTCTTCCACTGTGAAGACAGACGCAAAGTACTTATTAAGTTCTCCAGCCATTTCCTCGTCTCCCATCACTAGCCTTCCTGAATCAGTTTGAATTGGCCCATGTCTACTTTGGCCTGTCGTTTGTTTCTTATGTATTGAAAGAAACTTTCCCCAATTCATTTTTTTGAATTAAGGGTTAATTTAGCGTGGCCGATCCACTTACCCTACACATCTTTGGATTGTGGCGGTGAGACCCACGCAGATATGGGGAGAATGTGCAAGCTCCACACACACTGACCCAGAGCCGGGATCAAAACCGGGTCCTTGATGCCGTGAAGTAGCAGTGCTAACCACTGCGCCACTGTGCTGCCCCAATAAGGATTTAAAAAAAAAAACATTTTATTAAGGCATTGATGGTTGTATAACAATAAACAATACAAATAAAAATGCACACATAGTTCAGTGCTAACGTACACCCCCAGTTCCCATTGTCGTGCCCCCCCCCCCCCCCCCCCCCCCCCCCCCCCCCCCCGACGGACCCTAATGTTGATCCTCTCGGGGCTTTCTGAAGTCTGAGAAATCCAGCCATGTCACTGACCCAACCCCCCTGATTTTGGGGGCTTCGAGTCCCTCCACGCTAATAAGATCCATCTCCGGGCTACCAAGGAGGCAAAGGCCAAAACGTCAGACTCCCTTGCCCCCTGGAGCCCCGGAGCTTCCAACACTCCGAAAATCGCCACCTCTGGACTCGGCGCCACCTTTGTTTTTAGAATTACATCGGCAAATCCCTGCAAGTATCCCTTAAGGTTCGGGCATGCCCAAAACATATGGAAATAGTTTGCTGGTCCTCCCGCACACCTCACACACGTCCTCTATCTCAAAACGTTTGCTCAACCGGGACACCGTCATGTGTGCCCGGTGAACAACCTTGAATTGTATCAGGCTGAGCCTGGCACATGATGATGTGTTGACTCTGCTCAGAGCATCCTCCCACAGACCCGCCTCTACCTCCCCTCCCAGCTCTTCCCATTTACGCTTTAGCTCACCTATCTGAGTTTCCTCCCACTCCATGAATTCTTTATTGATATCAGAAACCTTCCCCTCCTGGCTCCCGTTTTAAAAACTACCTTGTCCTGTATTCCCTGTGGCAGTAGAAGCGAATGGTCGCAACTTGCCTTCGCGCAAACTCCCTTATCTTCAGATATCGAAACCCATTCCCTTCTGGCAATTCAAACTCCTCCTCCAAATCCTCTAAACATGGAAAGCTCCCATCAATAAATAGATCCCCCAGCCACTCAATCCCTGCTATCTGCCACCCTGAAACCCCCCATCTAGTGTCCCCGGGACAAACTGGTGATTACTACAGATTGGAGTCCACACTGGCGCTCCCTCCACTCCCATATGCTTCCGCCATTGTCCCCACACTCTCGGGGCCGTCAGTACCGGGCCGGTGAGAATGGCAGAGAGCCGTTACCAATGCCCCAAACTTGTGCTCTTACATGGTGGTGCCTCTACTCGTTCCCCTTTCCCACCCACTTCCTGATCATGGCTATATTTGCAGTCCAGTAGTAATTACTAAAGTTCGGCTTCGCTCCAGCAGCACGTTCTTTACTTGCGGGGTTTTACCCGCCCACACAAAACCAGCTATCACCCTCTTCACCCGCATAAAAAAGACCTTTGGTCTGAAAATGGGGAGGCACTGGAAAACAAACACAAACCTCGGGAGGACCGTCGTTTTACGGTTTGTACCCTCCCCGCCAATGACAACGGGAGCATGTCCCACCTCCAACTAGCTGGGTCAAATTTAATTTATGTAACTGCTCCCATCCCCGTGCCACCTAAATTCCCAAATAACGGAAACTCCCTTCCACCACTGTAAACGGCAAGACCCCCAGTTTCCGCTCCTGCCCCCTCGCCTGCATCACAAACACCTCACTTTTGCCCATATTCAATTTGTACCCCGAGAACTGGCCAAATTCCCCTAACATCCCCATAACTCTTATACTGGGATGCTGGAAATCTGAAATAAAAACAGAAAATATTGGAAATACTTTGCAGGTCCAGCAGTATTTGTAGAGAGGGAAACAGGTAATGTTTCAGGTCAATGATCTTTCGTCAGAACAATTTGGGAAATCTTTGGATTCCTGTCCATTTTGAAAGAAACACTTTGGGGAAAGCAAAGCTTTCTTTAATTATTTTGCCTCATGGTCATGTCTGGGAGAAAAATTTGTTCAACAAATGCTTGCTCTGCATAAAGGCAACAAAGTCTCTGCAGCGATTGTTATGAATTGAGAACTGTTCTATGTCTACCTTCGTACTACAGTAGTAACTGAAAGAAAGGTGGCCCTGGCCCCTCAATGCGAGCAAAATTAAGAGTGACGAGACCTGTTTTCATGTTGGAAAAGACTTCAGTACTCGCTTACTCAATCAAAAAAAGGTTTTACACAATTATCTTTGAGGGTAGTTTGTTTAATTGTTCTAATCTTTCCACAGCTTTTGGCGGTGAGAAATGGAAGACCAATGTTCTGTTGACTTCTTTTCTGTGTCCTGGGTTAGTATTTGTCGCTTTATTTCTGTGGTTTGTTATAGAATCTATGCTTGGCTGTGGTATTAGTAATGCACATAGTTTGCATGAGTTAATGTCACATGTTCAGATAGTGTGAGATGAGTAGATTTTGCTGAAACAGTGCAGTGTAGGACAATAGATACCTGATTAAAGGATAGAGTTCTGATATGTTTCATTTATTTCAGATTGCTTAAGTAACTAGATACTGAATAAGAACATAAATAGGAGCAGGTGTAGGTTATTTGGCCCCTCATATAAACATGCTGTTTGTTTACATTCCAAAAGAGTTGAGTAAAATTCACATTAATGATGAATTAACATTAAGGATGCATTCACAGAGCTGGTGACAGCTTGAGGCTATTTCCTGCACTTTGGATTTCAGCTTGCACACATGCACAGGCAGAGATGTCTTAATACTGTCATGATATGCAAACATGCAACCAATGAACACTCATAATAGGACACAACCAATAGGCAGTCAGGACACTCGGGTGGCATCCCACAAGGGGGCATGACATAAACACTATAAAAGGGATGAGGCACTCGCACCCTGCCTCCTTCCACAGACAGACATCTAGAGAGTTAGACAGGGTTGATCAGCAGCATCACACCCCAGTACGTGGCTTAGAGCAAGCTGATACAGTTAGACTGAGTTACTACAGTTAGATTAGCAGAGAGTTGAGAACTGTGTTAATAGTTCAATAAACACGCTGAACTCATTTCAGAGTCTGGAGCAGCCTTTATTTAAGACTGCATCAAGCAGCAGCCTGTGTTATCCGAAGCAGCATAACACAACAAATACAGTAGTTAAAATTAAAGCCCAGAGGTTCCCCACTTGTGCTCTAACCAGCTGGCAATCTCTCTTCCACGCCTCCTAATCATTTTAATGGACAGGAAGACCGTGAGATGGAAAGTAGACAGCCTTGGTTCATGTTTTAATCAAGGAATAGGGGAGTGTCGCGAATCAAAAATTAAAGGTGTTGATTTATAAAGTGCTTACATTGCAAGAGCAGCAAAAGGGCGGCATCACATTATGTCCTTGGATGAATCTCCCTCCTGATCATCAATTCTAAACTTGCACTTGCACCGTGACATTACACATTCGCCTAAAATCAGTCTTGCATTGCACTCCTCTATGTTCTTCTCCTTTAACAATTGTGACTGCACCCAGAATACTTTTCCATTAGTGTAAATTGGTTTTTAAATTGCAGCATATCTCATTTACTTAAAGCGGAAGGAACGTACTTATTGAAAGTACTTCTCCTACTTTCTTTCAAAGAAAATGACAGTCTTGGCTTAAATTTCGAACACCGTTTCAAATGTCAAAGAAAATAAAGGTTTGATTATCGTTTTTTCTATCAAAAAAAATTGTTTTTTAGGGACTGGTTTTGCACAGGGCTAAAGAGCTGGCTTTTAAAGCAGACCAGGGCAGGCCAGCAGCACGGTTCAATTCCCGTACCAGCCTCCCCGAACAGGCGCCTAGGGGATTTTCACAGTAAATTCATTTGAAGCCTACTTGTGACAATATGCGATTTTTATTTCATTTCATTTTTTTCATCAACGTTAACCACTGACCATAACACGCCTATTATGGCAGTCACAGAATCATAAAATCCCTGCTTTGCAGAAGAAGGCCATTCGGCCAATCGAGTCTACACTGACCCTTGGAAACAACACCCTAACTAGGCCGAATTCCCTGCACTATTCCTGCAACTCCACCCTAAGGCGTAATTTTATCATGGCCAATCCACCTAACCTGCACATCTTTGGATTGTGGGAGGAAACCGGGGCACCCGGAGAAAACCCACACAGACACGGAGAATGTGCAAGGTTGGAATAGAACCTGGTCCCTGAGGTAGTCGTGTTTTTAAAAAATATTTTTATTAGAATTTCCCAAGTCACCAATTAGACATAAAAGAACACAATATTTATAGAATGAGACGTTTCTTTTGTACAATTTGCATGTACCCCATTAATCACCCCTCCCCCTTTCCTTGGTCTCCCTTCCCCTTTGATAGTCGGGCTCCATCTTGGCCACCTCTTTTGCCATGGGTGTTGTATTGTTATATTCTTTTTTCATTTTGTGGCTGTTGCTGTTCAACCTATGGCTCCGCTGGCGGGGGTTCACTGCGCCCCTTCCTTGCCCCCCCCACTCCCTTGTTCCTATCTGTTCTGTGAGATCTTGGCTGCTCTCATTTATGTCCCCTCCCCCTTTCTTCCTAATCACTATTGGCTTTGAACAGGCTGATCAATGGCCCCCGCCCTTTGTGGAAGCCCTCGTCCAACCCTCGGATGGTGTATTTGATCTTCTCCAGGTGGAGAAATTCTGAAAGGTCAGTGAGCCAGTCTGCAGCTGTGGGTGGTGCTGCCGATCGTCAGCCAAGCAGGATTCTCCGGCGGGCAATTAAGGAAGGAAAAGCAAGGGCATCGGCCTTCTTCCCCATATGTAGTTCTGGCTGGGCCGTTGCCCCGAAGGCTGCCACTCTTGGGCATGGCTCCACTCTCACCCCCACAGCCTTGGACATCGCCTCGATGTAGTCTTTCGAGAACCTGACGAGTCTGGGGCAGGCCTTGAACATGTGGGTGTGGTTGGCTGGGACTCCTTGGAACGGTTCGCATTGATTCTCTACCTGCAGCAAGATCCTGTTCGTTCGGGTTCTGGTTAGGTGCGCTCTGTGCACCACTTTAAATTGCATGAGGCTGAGCCTTGCGCAGGAGGAGGTAGAGTTGGCCCTATTCAGTGCTTCGCTCCAGTGTCCCCACCCCACATTCATCCTCCCACTTGAGGGATCAACTATAGTTGCCTGGTGGACACTCCCATGCACTCTGAGGCCGTCCAAAATGTCCACGGTCACCTTATTCACCATGAGATCGGGCCCCTGCACTCAGGGTCCCCTTTTGTTCAGGGACCCTCCAAAGTGGCCGCTTGCCGTGCCATTTGGTTCCCTCAACCTGCACCGTAACTGATGAAGCCAATCTGAAAACCAACCATTTGTTATCCTTGTATTTCCCTATGATTCCCCTGCGCCGCCAGACGATCCCTCCCTGGTGGGAGGTACACTGCGGCTCCCTTGTTCTAATACTTTCTGCGCTAGTTTTCCCCACTAGTATGGTGGCCTCCCTCCCGGGGCTGATCTTACCCCCCTTTCGTGTGCCTGCTAGATTGCTGCTCCTTCACCCTCTCCTGGGCTCCGCTAGCCTTGCCGTTCCTGTGTTTTAACAGTTCTGTTCAGAGCGAGACAGTACTGTCCCACGGAAGCATGGTGTCAGTCCATCATAGCTTTTCTTTCTCCCCTGTTTCGCCCTCAGCGCTGTCTTTCCTGCCCTTTGTCCAGGCCGTTCGTCCGTTCAAACTCGTCCGCCTTTGCCTGGGTGTTGAAATAATGTTCCTTATTTTGCAACGTGACCCAGAGCATAGCTGGGAACAACATTCCAAACTCAAATCCGCTCCTGTACAGGGCCGATTTCGCCTGGTTGAATTCGGCCCTGTGTTTTGACAGGTCTGCCTCAATGTCCTGGTAGACGCGGATTCTGTGTCCTTCCCAGCTGCTCGCCTTTGTCTGTCTTGCCCACCTCAGGATTGTCTCCCGGTCCTGATACCTGTGTAATTTGGCAACTATTGCCCTTTGTTGCTCCCCCACTTCTGGCTTCAGTTGGAGTGATCTGTGTGCCCTGTCAATCTATGGCGGTTTGGGGAAGATTGCCCAGCAACTGGGCCACATAGTCTGTTGGGTCCCTGCCCTCTATCCCCTCTGGCAGGTTCACAATCCATATTTTGGTGCCGGGACCGGTTCTGGTCCTCAACCTTCTCTTTTGGGTTGTCACCAAACTTTTAATCTCGGTCTCTAGAGCAACAATCGTGTCGCTCTGGTCAGTCTTCTCAAGCTCCTGCATCGTCTTACCTTGAGCTTCCAGCTTCTTCCCCAGAACATTGATCGCCATCTGCATGGCGACCAGCACCTCCGTCATTGTGACCTTGACCGCTACCTGGATCTCCACCTTTATCGCCTCACTCATCGCCAACTGTCCCTTGGTCAGGAATGTCTTCCATCCATCTGCAGGCGGATGGAGGGGGGTGGGGGCTTGTTCGTTGTCGTCGGTCTCTGGGATGGCCTTGGAACACTCAGCTCGTGGGTCCACCATCTCATCAACCCGTTGCTCTTGACCTTTCCCTCCGCTCCTGCCATCTCTATGACCTCTTGAGCTCCCATTCGTTGGCATATTGTTGTTCCTCTTCTCTTCCTTTCTTATTGCTGGGTGAATGGAGTCCGACTTTTTGAGCTAAATTCGACTAAAAGTGCCTGTATGGTTGTGTTCTGGAGGAGAGCCACCTGATATGCGACTGTTCAGCCCATCATTGCCACCAGAGATGTTAGCATGGACGGCACGGTAGCACAGTGATTAGCACTATTGCTTCACAGCGCCAGGGTCCCAAGTTAGATTTTTCATTTTGGTCCCTTTCTGTGCGGAGTCTGCATGTTCTCCCTGTGTCTGCGTGGGATTCCTCCGGGTGCTCCGGTTTCCTCCCACAAGTCCCGAAAGACATGCTGTTAGGTGAATTGGACATTCTGAATTCTCCCTCAGTGTACCCGAACAGGTGCCGGAGTGTGGTGATGAGGGGCTTTTCACAGTAACTTCATTGCAGTGTTAATGTAAGCCTACTTGTGACAATAATAAAATATTATTATCAGTGTTAGCAACAGTGCCACTGTGCTCTGGAAATTAGTCTCAGCATTTATAAAATAGTATGCAATGAAGCTGCATTCCACTCATTTGCTGTTGCTCAAGAGTTAGATTCTGTGCAATCTATTAGAATAAAAATTCAACAATAACAACTTGCAACTCTATAGCTTTTTTAATATTGTTACCCAGCTGATGTTACTACCAGACAAGTTAGACCCCAGAGTGGAACCTAGCTTGATGGATCCTAACTTTTATTTTCTGTTTAAACATGTGGATGAACTGACTGACGTGATTTCTGACGAATGTGTAATAAAATAATAAAGCATTTATTAATTAAGAAAAGATTAACTATATTATGATACTCCTACACCCCAGCTATACCTACAGATGTAAACACCTACAGAATACATAGCCGATGTAAACCATGTAAGTGAAATGTGGTCAGACACCCCACACTCAGAAACCAAGTGCCTACAGAATACCACTCCTTCACAGGCTGTATTAAGCTGTCACCAACGTTAAGATCACCACGAATGTCTGGCTTCTCGCAAGCTAACATTTCCAGGTCTGCACCTTGCAGCCAATCTTTGACTGGGAGCCTCTCTCTCTGCTCCCGACTTCACTGGACAAAACCCTCTTTCCAGATTTCTGTTCTTTATTCTTTCAACTTCCTGGAAGTCTCATTCTCTGGCTTCTGAGACTTTCTGTTCTTTAGCAACTTGCTCTCTGTCCTGTCAGTTTCTGTGGAAAGTTTCTTGCCTCTGCGGTGGCTGGTTCAAACTGAAATCTCACTGTTTCTGCTTTCTCAATGTGGTGTTTTTAAGATTGTAATTGCTTTTGCATCGTAAAACTTTATTACAATGCAAGCAGGATTTAAAGTGAAACTAAACCTACAGACTTGTTCAACGTGAAGCTAAACTGAAATCTTAACCCGTAGCACAAAATTACAGAAATACCAGAAGTTAAATTTATACCTTCTTTCTAATATGCACAATATTTATAGAAATTGCTTAAATTATCTCTATTTCCTTACAATATCTTTAAAAAAGAGAGGATGACCAAGTGGTAGAGGGTCCAGGCAAGTGTAGGGCTAAGTTTCCTCTAATCCTTCTACCAATCACCTTGAATCTATGTCCCCTGGTAATTGGCCACTCAGCTAAGGGAAACCAGTTTTCCTGTCTGGGCCCCTCAATCTTGTGTACATGTCAATTAGGTCACCTCTTAAGCTCCTCTATTCTAAGGAAAACAGCCCTCGCCTGCCCAATCTTTCCTCTTGGCTGCAATTGTCAGGCCTTGGCAGCATTCTTGTAAATCTCCTCTGTACTCTCACCAGAGCAGTGATGTCCTTCCTGTAATGTGGTGATCAGAACTGTGCGCACAACTCCTAACCAGTGTTTCATGCAGTTCCATCATTACATTCCTGCTTTTGTATTCAGTATCGCATCCAATAAAGGAAAGTGTTCCATATGCTTTCTTGACCACCTTGTCCACCTGTTCTGCCACCTTCAAGGACCTGTAGACATGCGCTCCAAGGTCTTTCACTTCCTCGAGCCCTCTCAATATGTTCCCATTTATTGAGTACTCCCTTGCTTTGTTTTGCCGTCCCCAAATGCATCACCTCCCGTTTTTCTGGATGACATTCCATTTGCTTATTCCCTGTCCCCTCGATTAAACCATTGATATCATTGATAACCACTAATAACAGCTATCCTCTTCACTATCAACTATACAGCCAATAATTTCCCAATCATGTCTCCCACATTTAAGTCTAAATCCTGTAATAATATTTACAACAAAAAGCAAGGGTCCCAACACTGAATGCTGTGGAGCACACTTGAAACCATTTACCATTCACAAAATCATCCATTGGCCGTTACTCTTTAATTCCTGTCACTGAGCTAATTGTGGATCCAACCTGCCACCTTGCCCTGTATCCCATGAGATCTCACCTTTCCTGACCCGCCTGCCATGTAGGACTAAATGAAGGTTTTCAGTGACAAGCAAAATATAGATGAAATGTAGAGAACGGATTGGGCTTTCGAGCCAGCGGCAACATTCTGATGTTAGTCCAAATTGCAGCCTCTTCCTCTTCTCCCTTTGTTCCATTGAATGTAAAATAGTGTTGAAGAAAGAAAATGGTTAAGGGTAGAATTGGAGCGAATGTGTATACATTGTTATGAGCATTTATTTACAAAAATGCATATTACATACATGTACCTCCCTAACTCGACAACCGCAGTTTTAATCTGTCTCTAGGGCGCAAGTGAATCCCCAGTTAATGCCGAGCACTTCCATACAATTAAGCACAAGAATATATAATTAACAAGTGGAATTTGAAAAAGATACAATATTTTGTTTTAATTTGTGTCTTTGTTCGTGCTTAATTTGAAATTAAATGAAATGAAAAAGACTGCCCTCCTGGGCAATTCATTGCAACCACAGCGAATGTAAATACTGGAGCACTGTAAATAGAATTATGCAGTAATTTATGTTTTTGTAAAGCCAGATTTGTGTAGAATGCCTAATAGAATTCTGCTGTTACACTACATTTGAAATTAACAGTGTTACTTCCGTTCACAGGATTGTCTTTGTTGATTTCTTTATCACAAACCTTATCCTGTGGGTAGAAGGATCATCTGCTGCCATTCCCTTTGGAACACTAGTTGCAATTTTGGCAATGTGGTTTGGAATTTCAGTGCCCCTGACTTTTGTTGGTGCTTATTTTGGATTTAAGAAAAGGGTGAGTTTCACAAAATGATTACTGCATGTACATTTGTAAACTGAAAAGTTGATTCGCTGTGTGTACACCTGCGATGGACTGGAGCAAATAACCCGAAACTGATTATAGTTCAGTCCGGGCAACGGGACAACCAACAGGTTTGTGAAGGGAAAATTTTGGACCAACTTTGGAAAGTATTTCTTTGCACACAGGGTGATCAATGGCTGGTATAGGTTACCAGCAAGGGTGGTTGGGACCAGGATATTGGACTATCAAAAACTTAAGAATAAGATTGAATGGCAATAATTTTTATCAGCTTCTAAATTGTGACACAAGTTTCTGTATTTGAATTCTTGATGCAAATGGTGAATAAAATGTCCAAAAACGTGATTATAAAGATTGCAAGAAAGCCTGCAAAGTTCTGGTAAATTGGCTCCAAGGATTTTTGGAAATGGAATCTGTGTGCATTGGAATGTTTCTTCCAAACGGAAACTAAGGTAAATCTGAACCGCCAAAGGCCCATCAATGTGACTGAGGCAGGAGTCCATATGCAATTATTCTATTGTGGGATTTTCACCTACCCAACTTGTTCTGGATGTAACAGCACTGATTTCCTTTTTCAATCACCCCTTAAAAGAATGGTGCATGCAGCTCTTCTCCAAGTTATCATTCCTTCTGTCACTGTTGCTCGAAATGCTAAAGTGGATATTTGAGGAAATGCATACCTTTTTTGCATGTCATTTCTTATTCCGTATAAATCACCATTGTTCATTGGTGAGCAAACCATAAGTGATAATTTCAGCTGAGTGATATCATTTAATTTATGCGTGCTGACAATTACATTCGATCTGTGTATTATGAATCCAACCATTTTGTGTTAAGTTTTCTCCCTGGTTTAACTCATTTTCCTCCTGCTCTGGTATACTCTCATTTCCCATGAGCGAGCAATCATTTTTATTTAGAATTATTACAATTACTGCTGGCATGTTTCTATTTTTTGATTTGAAGAATATGTAGTTATGCTGTGTGCCACACGTGTGTCCCAATACATGGGACTGTCAAAAGCCTCTGACCTCCCAAGTCATCAGGCTGGATGAGTGCCGCTGGGACATCACACAAGAAGCTCAACAACACACAGAACAAAAAAAATCTGTCTCCCACCTTAAACATTCGCCATCAACAAATACTGGCTGGAAAATATACTGGAGCAACTCGCCTGACTTCCTCGACAGCATCTCTCAAATCCACGACCTCTACCATCTTAAAAGGACAAGACAGCATGAAACAGCTATCACCTTCAGGGCACACACCAGTCTGACTTGGACATGTGTTGCCGTTCCTTCACCATTGCAGGGTCTAACAGCATTGTGAGAGCGCCTTCACATTATGGACTGTGGCAGTCCAAGAAGACAGCTCGCCGCCGCCTTCTAGAGGGCAATTATAGATGGGTATTAAATGCCAGCTTGCTAGCAGTGCTCACATCCTGAGAATTTATTTGTGAGCTTTAACAGACATCAATCAGTGGGGGAGATCAGAAGCAGCAATTGAATAGGGTTGTAAATTGTAGTGAAGTTGACATTTTCTGTGTGAGAGACATGACACGTAATTGAAATGCTGCAGTCATTACTTTACTTTCAAAATGAAGCAAGTGAAGCTTTAATATGCAGCATGTTCATTATAGTTGATGCTGTATTCATTGAGTGCCTCACTTCACTCTGGCCCATGCTGATAACTGATTCTGTTTTAAGAATTTGTGTTCAGAATATTTAGATGCACATTTTCATAGAATGCACTTAACTGGGAGAAGAATCAACGCACAAAAAGGGGATGTAGCAAAGTAAAATCATAAATATGCAAAACAAAGCATGAGATGTGCTAGCCTCAGCCACATTAGCCATCAGTTAAATTGGCACTGGTGTCCATAAAAAACTCTGGTAGATAGAGTTTGACTCTGTTCCTCGGGTAACACATGCATGTTTCCTGTTTTTACTCTTCGAACAAGCAAATCAGATGTGAGCAACAATAGAAATTGTAGTTATCATTGACGCATGCGGTTGACTTTTGTCCATTTTTCTTTCAGCCCATCGATCATCCTGTGCGCACAAATCAAATTCCACGCCAAATCCCAGAGCAGTCGTTCTTTACAAAACCTTTGCCAGGCATTGTCATGGGTGGCATCCTACCCTTTGGGTGCATTTTCATACAGCTATTTTTTATTCTGAACAGCATCTGGTGAGTTGAAATGAATTGAGTTGTGGAAAAAATTCAGTATCGCATCTCTTGTTCAGCTGTAAATATTTGGAGTTTGACATACTGAGCTAACTCAAATGTATTATTGGCCTGTGACTGGTGGCTACAGAATCCATTCTAGTCAATTCACAGAAAAGTAGAACATTACCATTGCTTGAAATCTGAAATAAAAGCAGAAAATTGTGGAAATGCTCGTCGGGTCAGGCAGCATCTGTAGAGAGAGAAACCGAGTTAATGTTTCAGGTCACTGACCATTCAAGCTCCAGGATCCAATGCCTTGCATCCACAGTCTTAAAAGAAGTGGCTGCTGAGATATTAGATGCATTGGTTCTAATTTTCCAACTTGCCCCAAATTCTGGAAGGATCCTGTCAGATTGGAAAATAGCGAATGTAACTCCTCTATTTAAGGGGGAAGGAGACAGAAAGTGGGCCTCTTAGCATAATTAATGTCAAAGGAAAAATGCTAGAATCTATTCCGCAAGTTACAGCAGGGCACTTAAAATCTCAATACAAGCAGTGTCAACATGAATTTGAGAAGGAGAAATAAATGTTGACTAGTTTATTGGAGTTTTTGGAGAAAGTAGCAAGCAATGTGGGTACTGGGGAGCCTGTAGATGTAATGTATTTGGATTTCCAAAAGACATTTGATAGCAAATCAGAGTTCAATGTCGAGGATAACTTGTTGGATTAGTTAGCAATCGGGAAGCAGAAAGTAGGGATAAATGGGTAATTTTCGGGTTTGCAATCTATAATTAGTAGAGTGCCACAGAGAATAGGGCGGGGGACTAAACCATTTACAATCTATAGCAATGAATTGGATGAAGGAGCAGAATGTCTGGTTGCTAAATTTGCTGTTGAGACAAAGATGGGGAGGAAAGTAATAATCTTTATTAGTGTCACAAGTAGGCTTACATTAACACTGCAATGAAGTTACTGTGAAAAGCCCCTAGTCGCCACATTCCGGCACCTGTTCGGATACACAGAGGGAGAATTCAGAATTTCCAATTCACCTAACAAGCACGTCTTTCAGGACTTGTGGGAAGAAACTGGAGCATCCGGAGGAAACCCACTCGTACATGGGGAGAACGTGCAGACCCCGCACAGACAGTGTCCCAAGCCGGGAATCAAACCTGGGTCCCTGTCGCTGTGAAACGAACAGTGCCAACCACTCTGCTGCCGTGCCCAACAGTTGGGAGGAGGGGGTACGGAGTCTGCAAAGGGATATAGACAAGCTGAATAATTGGACAAAATTCTGACAGATGGATGATAGTGTGTGAAAATGTGAGATGGTCCATTTTGGCACAAAGAATAGAAAAGCAGTATATTTTTAAGATGAGAGATTACAGAACTCTGTTGTACAGAGGGATCTGGGTGTCCTGGTACAGGAATCACAAAAGGCTGGTATTCGAGCAAAGCAAGGGATTGGAAGGCAAATGGAATGATTTCATTTATTGCAAGGGGACTGGAATATAAAAGTAAGGATGTTTTGCTGTAACTGCAGGGCTTTGGTAAGACCACACCTGGAGTAACATGTACAATTTTTGACTTCCTTATTTAAGAAAGGATATAATTACCTTTTGAAGTAGTTCAGAGAACGTCAGCTGATTCCTCTGATGAAGAGTTATTCTATGAGGTGGGTCAGGTTGGGCCTGTATGGATTGGAGTTTAGAAGATTATTGGAACACAAGATCCTGAGTGCACTCGACAGGGTGAATGCTGAAAGGATGTTTCTTCTTGTGGGAGAGTCTGGAAATAGGAGACACAGGCCGGATTCTCTGATCAGAGTTCGCCCAGGTGCCAGCGAGAGCGGAGAATTTGGTTCTCATCCCATTTCACACACTGCAGAGGGGGCGGGAATTCCGCTGGCATGAATGGACGGAGAATTCTGGCCACAGTTTAAAAATGAAGGATCTCCCATTTAAGGCAGAGATGAGAAATCTTTTCTCTTAGAGGGTTGTTGGTCTATGAAATTTTCTTCCCCATACAAGTGGAAGCTGGGTCACTGAATATTTATAAGGCTGAATTTGATTCTTGATTGATGAGGGAGTCAACGCAGAAAGGAGCTAGACAGGAAAAGTAACCATGATCTTATCACGTGGCAGAACAGGCTGGGGGACTGAATAGCCGAGGCCTGTTCATATGTTCTTCTGTATCAGTACTGGGAAAAGTTAGAACTGTAAAAAGTTGAGAGTGAGCGGTGAAAGGGCAAAAGGAAGGCGTGTGATAGCGTGAAACACCACAGTGATTGAATGACAGAAGAGTGAGTCCACCAGGGCCAAAGAGAATGGTGATGGGGCAAAAACAGAAACAAAGGGTATTTCGAGGATAAATGTGCTGCTGTCTGAACCATAGCAAAGTTACGCTGAGGAAGAGGCCATTCAACCCATCGTGTCTGTGCTGGCCAGAAAAGAGAGAAAAAATAAACAAACTGCTCATTTTAATCCCACTTTGCAGCCTTTCTGTAACCTGATCTGTAGCCTTTCAGATTATAGCACTTCAGATACAGATCCAGGTACTTTTAATAACCTATCCAATCTCTTCTCTTGGCTGCAATTTTCAAACCCTAGCTAAACATTGCTGAGGTTTGCAAAGAGCAGCAGGTTTACAGCAAGGTTTTTTCAATATAGATGTGTGCAACTTATTCTTACTGGTTCAAAAGCATTGTGGAAAGCACAATTGCTTCACAGCTCCAGGGGCCCAGGTTCGATTCCGGCTTGGGTCACTGTCTGTGGCGGAGTCTGCACGTTCTCCCCGTGTCTGCACGTTCTCCCCGTGTCTGTGTGGGTTTCCTCCGTGTGCTCCGGTTTCCTCCCACAGTCCAAAGATGTGCAGGTTAGGTGGATTGGCCATGTTAAAATTACCCTTAGTGTCCAAAATTGCCCTTGGTGTTAGGTGGGTTGTTGGGTTATGGGGATAGGGTGGAGGTGTGGGCCTTGGGTAGGGTGCTCTTTCCAAGAGTCGGTGCAGACTCGATGGGCCGAATGGCCTCCTTCTGCACTGTAAATTCTAAGATCTATGAAAAGCTTTACTCTGGGTTTACTTAAATGTAATTATTTAAGATTCAATATTGCTAGGCGTTGTTTCTCGATGAATTGCAAGTTCTTTGGGCAACAGATAGATCACTTGTATTTATCAGCTTCAGTATCAACGCATTTCCAATATTCACCTTATATTAATTAATTATATATTCAATTTTCAGGTCTCATCAGATGTATTACATGTTTGGTTTCCTTTTCTTGGTATTCATCATTCTACTCATCACTTGCTCAGAAGCCACCATCCTGCTCTGTTACTTCCACCTTTGCGCAGAGGTTTGTACTCCCAAATTCATTATCTCATTTTACAATCAGCATTTTTTGCAGTCATGAACAGCAGTCCATGCTCAAACATTACTGCAGCAGAGACAGTAATGTGTAGTTTTGTTTTATATCTGCCCATTTCCTTTTACACATTTCTATAGAAAAGAGAGGTTCAGCCTCTGTCCATACAGTTTATTGCAATTGTTAGGTCTCTTATTTATCTTCCAAATAAGGGTAAACAGTCCGGTTGATTGGAGGTGTTCAAAATATGATTATACAGTATTGCTAAATATTCACTTAGTACACATTCATAAGAACTGAATCAAAACATAGATCAAAATAATACATAAACTTGTCACGGTGTAGCGAAAAAAACATTAAAGCATAAACATAAGAGAAAATGATAAAGAAATCACTTAAACAAAAAGTAATTAACAGATGCTTCAAGAATTCCGGAAAGTAAGAATTCAGAACTATAATTGATCATACGATCTTACTTTTAAGGAAATCCTTACCTATAGTTTAGTCCCCTGTTTATTTGTCATTGGTTCTAATTCTCAGTTGAGGCTTCCTGATTTGTCCAAAAAGTTATCAATCACTTAAAAGGTGATTAGTTAATTAAACATTAATCATTTACTCAAGATTAATGAATATCCCCTGAGCATAACTACTTTCTCCATGTACTTTCTCACGACTCGAGTTTCTGCATCATGGCTAGACATTAACCTTGCTATAGTAACTTGATTGTTGCAAATGTCTTTCTAATACAATGGCTTATTAATTCACATGGAGCACTCATTGAAAGAATGTATCTTGCAGACATGACCCTAAATGTTCAATAGTTTGTTCATTATCTAAAACAGTAGCTATATTTTTGCAGACTAGGTATTTTCTTTAAACAAAATCATTCTGTTCCCCTAGCTACATATTCAATTAATTTCTTGGAGACCAAACAATTAATGAAGCTAACATAATTAAAGTGTATTTATTCATGGCTGTTGCATGCTGTCCTTTGGGTGAAAGAATGCAATCTTATAATGATTGACTTTCTAATGCATCTGATGTGAGGACTGCTTTATTGATAAATTTATTCAAATATAGTTTATTTTGGGCACCTTTTTAGATAAAAGACTTATTAACAAAATATATGGTTAAAATATCTTCACCCTCCGGTGCGGAGCTGGTTCCAAAGGGGTTGATTACCAGAGTCAGAATGGAGGAGAGTTTGTCCAGGGGGTTGGGATTGAAAGCACTAGCAACAGTTCCGCTCCCGATAGCCCCAGGGAAGTACTCAGGGAGTGTGGTAATAATAACTTCATTGAGAATTTGGAGGCAGTTTCGCCAACACTTTGGGTTGGGGGCAGGGTCAAGGGAAATGCCGATTCGGGGGAACTACAGATTTGAGCCAGGGAGGTGGGATGGAAATTTTCGGAAATGGGAGGAGAAGGGGATTAAGACAGTAAAAGATTTGCTCCTTAGGGGTCGATTTACAGGGCTGAAGGAGCTGGAAGGGAAGTATGGGCTGGAGCAGGGGGAAATGTTTAGATACATGCAGGTTCGAGATTTTGCCAGAAAGGAGATTCAGAGCTTCCCAGTAGAGCCGGCTTCCACATTGCTGGAGGAGGTGCTGACGACAGGGGGACTGGAGAAGGGGGTAGTGTCAGTGGTTTACGGAGCTATTTTGGAAGAGGAGAAGGTACCACTGGAAGGGATCAAAGCAAAGTAGGAGGAAGAGTTGGGAGAGAATATGGAGGAGGGGTTCTGGTGTGAGGTGTTCCGGAGAGTGAATGCCTCCACCTCGTGCGTGAAGTTGGGGCTGATACAGCTGAAGGTGGCATACAGAGCACACCTCACGAGGGCGAGGATGAGCCTATTCTTCGAAGGAGTGTAGAAGATATGTGTGAACATTGAGGGGGGGTGGCACTAATCATGTTCATATGTTGTGGTCCTGTCCAAAGCTAGAGGATTACTGGAAGGAGATTTATAGGGTAATTTCTAAAGTGGTGCACGTGAAACTGGACCCAGGCCCCCGGGTGGCCATATTCGGGGTGTCAGACCAGCCAGGGCTGGAAACGGGTGCGGAGGCAGATGTTGTAGCCTTTGCCTCGTTGATCACCCGAAGGTGGATCCTGATTGGATGGAGAGCAGCCTCTCCACCGTGTGGCGGGGGGACCTGTTGGAATTCTTGACTCTTGAGAAGGTTAAGTTTGAACTGAGGGGAAGGATGGGGGGGGGGTTCTACAATTCATGGGCATTATTCATTATGCACATTCAAGAACTGGATAACATCAAACATTAGTTGGGGTGGGTGGGTGGGAGGAGGGCGGTGTGTGTTGATGGTGACTATGGGTGATTCCTGATTCCTTTTTGTCATTTGTTTATGTGAACATGCGGACTAATTTTTGGAGTTTGGTGGGAGGATGAGATCGTTGTTATTGATATGGGGATTGACGTATTTGTTACTGATTATTGTTTGTTGTTGGTGGTTGTAAATTTGGGAGAAATTGCAAAAAAGGAGAATAAAAAATATTTTAAAAAAAAATATCTTCGCCCTTTAGATCAGTTTTTGATATCATTTAATTAGTGAGCAATTAGATGGATTACATGGATCGATCAAGACTGTTAATAAATTCCAGTAGGAATTTATTAACAGCATTGTGCATGACTAATTTAATTGAATTAGTTTGAAGAATGGATAAATGGAATGAAAGAAACAAGTTTGTGTCAATTTTTAAAGTCGGGTATTTGAGGCTTACGACAAAAAATTGACTCTTATGATTTGACAGAAAATGTAGCAGGTTGTCTAGACCTTGTCTAGACATGGAGCAGAATTAGGCCACTCGGCCCATCGAGTCTGCTCCGCCATTCAATCATGGCTGATATTTTCTCATCCCAATTCTCCTACCTTCTCCCCGTAACCCCTGATCCCCTTATTAATCAAGAACCTATCTATCTCTGTCTTGAAGACACTCAGTGATTTGGCCTCTACAGCCTTCTGCAGCAAAGAGTTCCACAGATTCACCACCTTCTGGCTGAAGAAATTCCTCCTCATCTCTTTTTTAAAGGATTGTCCCTTTAGTCTGAGATGATGTCCTCTGCTTCTAGTTTTTCCTACAAGTGGAAACATCCTCTCCACATCCACTCTATCCAGGCCTCGCAGTATCCTGTCAGTTTCAATAAGATCCCCCCCTCATACTTCTAGACCCCAACGAGTACAGACCCAGAGTCCTCAACCATTCCTCATACAACAAGTTCTTAATTCCAGGGATCATTCTTGTGAACCTCCTCTGGACCCTTTCCAAGGCCAGCATATCCTTCCTTAGATACGGGGTCCAAAACTGCTCACAATACTCCAAATGGGGTTTACCAGGGCCTTATACAGCCTCAGAAATACCTCCCTGGTCTTGTATTCTAGCCCTCTTGACATGAATGCTAACATTGCATTTCCCTTCTTAATTGCTGATTGAACCTGCACATTAACCTTAAGATAATCGTAAACAAGGACTCCTAAGTTGCCTTTAATCATAGAATTTACAGTGCAGAAGGAGGCCATTCGGCCCATCGAGTCTGCACCGGCCTTTGGAAAGAGCATCCACCCAAGCCCACACCTCCACCCTATTCCCATAACCCAGTAACCCAAGACACAGGATAATTTAGCATGGTCAATTCACCTAACCTGCACATCTTTGGACTGTGGGGGGAAACTGGAGCACCCGGAGGAAACCCAAGGGAGAATGTGCAAACTCCACTCGGACAGTTTCCAAAGCCGGGAATCGAACCTGACCCTGGAGCTGTGAAGCAACTCTGCTAACCACTGTGCTACCATGCTGCTCTGATGGGTCAGAAATAGAATCAGCAATAGAATTGGAAATAATGGGTGCTGATCAGATTGGGAAAAAGTCGCCATAGTCCTAAATGACCATTGGCTGTTTTCCCCTTTAAGGGGGTAAGCTGACTGGTGATTTAACCAGCCCCAGGAGTCAATCCAGTTTTGTTCTCCAATGTATTTGGACCTGGTCATGGGGGCACATGGACCTGGTCATGGGGGCACATGGACCTGGTCACGGGGGCACATGGACCTGGTCATGGGGGCACATGGACCTGGTCACGGGGGCACATGGACCTGGTCATGGGGGCACATGGACCTGGTCATGGGGGCACATGGACCTGGTCATGGGGGCACATGGACCTGGTCATGGGGGCACATGGACCTGGTCATGGGGGCACATGGACCTGGTCATGGGGCACATGGACCTGGTCACGGGGGCACATGGACCTGGTCATGGGGGCACATGGACCTGGTCACGGGGGCACATGGACCTGGTCACGGGGGCACATGGACCTGGTCACGGGGGCACATGGACCTGGTCACGGGGGCACATGGACCTGGTCACGGGGGCACATGGACCTGGTCACGGGGGCACATGGACCTGGTCACGGGGGCACATGGACCTGGTCACGGGGGCACATGGACCTGGTCACGGGGGCACATGGACCTGGTCACGGGGGCACATGGACCTGGTCACGGGGGCACATGGACCTGGTCATGGGGGCACATGGACCTGGTCATGGGGGCACAGTGTTGAAATTTATTGGCCATACAAAAGTAAACCAAACAGGCGATTGTTACAGTCACTCATCCCTAAAGGTTCTTTTACAGAAAGATTATCAATTAACACTTCTGGGCCAGCTTAGCTCAGTTGGCTAGACAGCTGGTTCCTGATGCAGAGCGAGGCCATCAGCGTGGGTTCAATTCCCCTACCGGCTGAAGTTATTCATGATCTTCGCAGCCTTGCCCTTTGCCTGAGGTGTGGTGACCCTCAGGTTAAACCGCCACCAATCAGCTCTCCCCCTTAAAGAGGAAAGCAGCGTATGGTCATCTGGGTCTATGGCGACTTTACCTTTTAAATATCCCTCCTTCATGACATAATTCTAGATACAAAATAGCCTGTCCTCTAGTCAGTTCCTCAACATAACTGCTCTATAAAACCATCTCCAATGCACTCGAGAGATTGGTCTTCCACAGCATCAATGCTCATTTGACTTACCTGGTCTGTGTGCAGATTGAAGTCGCCCATGATAACTGTATGACCCATGCTGCATGCTTCTCTAATCTACACCACCACTACTGTTTGGTGGCCTGCAAACAAATCCTATTAATGTTTGCTACCCATTGCTGTTTCTTAGCTCCACCCAAGCAGACTCCACATTCCGCTCTGAAGAAGTTATATGGACTTAAAATGTTATCTCTGTTTCTCTCGCCACTGATTCTACCAGACCTACTGAGTTTTCCCAGCATTTTCTGTTTTCATTTCAGATCCCACATTTTGTTCTTCTGATCTGAGACCCTCCCTTGCTAATGCAATGATCCCATTCCTTATCAATGCAACACCACCCCCTTTTCCTTTTTGACTGTCCTTAAATGTGAATATCCTTCAGTTCCCCGTCTTTATCACCCTGTTGCCATGTCTCTATAATGGCAATTAGATCATACCCACTTACCTCTATTTGAGCTTTTAAATCATCTACCTTGTTGTGAATGCTGCATGCATTCAAGAAGAGTGTCCTTAACTTTTTCTTTTGGGCAGCACGGTGACGCAATGGTCAGCACTGCTGCCTCGCGCTGAGGACCCGGGTTCAATGCTGGTCACTGTCCACGTGGAGTTTGCACATTCTCCCCTTGTCTGCATGGGTTTCACCCCCACAACCCAAAGCTGTGCAGGTTAGGTGGATTGGCCACGCTAAATTGCCCCTTAATTGGGGGGGGGGGGGGGAGAAAAGAATTGGGCATTTTAAATTTAAAAAATATAAAAATTTGCTTTAAAAGAAACAGGAGACAAATAGGATGGAACTGTACAATATTTTTTAATTAGGTGGGGTTGCGTGATGAAAATTTCTTGTTTTCAGCTTATTTGGGTAAAATGGCATTGACACCAGATTGTTTCTCTAAGTTATGGGACTTTAAAACTGAGCATTGGAAATTCAGAAACCTCTTTGCCAGTCTGCTTGGCTGGGCTGTGACTTGGTTCTGGGGCATTGTTAGGATTGTTTGGTGACAGCTTTCCCAGGGCTAGATGAAACTTCCAGTTCCATTCTTGTGATTTAGATGGGCCAGCAAGTGATTGAGTTGTGATGTGGTATCTGATTGCAGCCAGGCCAGATATCATGCTGGTGATGGAGGGGAGATTCAAATCTGGTATTTGCAAGTTATTTTTAATGGATGATTTGTTGGAGTTTTCTGAAAGGTAATGATCAAATTAATGAATCCCGTGAATTTATAACAGTTTGTAGTTAACCTCCTGCCTGGTTTTCACTTAAAAATGTTGATTGGCCTAGCTGTTGTTTGAAGGCTGCAATATTTGTTACGACTGAAAATGGGCCTTGGTCCCTGCTCCTGATTGCCATCAAGTGACTGCTGCCGGTAATGCATGTGTGGTCTTTGGGCAAGGACCGAATTGATTTGGCCCTGAAATCCTTTGTCATTGTCTGTTGATTACCATCAAGGTTCATGGTAACTTGAGCCGGGAGGATCTCCAGTGCCAGTAGAGCCAGTGAAGAATCTGATTTTGAAAGGGGAAACCAAGGAAGCAAACATTGTGGATATAGAATGTATGTTCTGCTGTAATCTGTTTAATGGTCATGTGCTGAACACCCTCCCAGTCTCCATCCTGGGATATGTTGTTTTAATTTATATTTTGTGTAATCAGTCTTGAATTTTAGTTCCAGAAATCTGCATTTACATTTGAATAAAATGTATCTCAAACCTGTTGACCTTGTCCATAAAGATATTGTGCTGGTTTCTGGGCACTTTAGCAAACTGGCGGAAAGTTTGCTCTCATCACCCTGTCCCCAGGGCATTTCTCAGGTTAGCATGGGGGTGGCAGGTAGCCAATCAAGGCCACTTGAGGCTTTTGGCAGGGGCTGAATGGAAGTTTGTAGTTGATCTTCAGGCCCCCATCTGCCTCCCACAATGCAGATAATGGCCATTCCCACACACACACACACACACACACACACACGCACACACTGTGGACGCAGCTGTTGAAGGCATTTTGAAATTTCAAAGTTTAAAATATTAGAGCGAGTGTGCCTCAAAATGGAGGTGTCCTCTCTCCTTAGCAGAACTGCAGACTGCCGCTGCTTCAACCTCTCTTTGGCCCTCCAGCTTCGAGAGCTGCTCAATTGGATGTTAGCCCACCCTTTGACCACTAATTGGCCAATTCAGGGAAAATCACTGCCGGTTGACTTGTTTTCCCCACACAATGGGGGATAAGGACCCTAATTTGACCCTGACTGTCAGGGTCCTGATACAAAGGGCAAAACCCTACGCATTGACTTTTTAATCTGCACAAGTTAAATGTGTTTCAGTGCTCTGACATTGTACAGCATTCAGTTTTCTTTGAGCAGATCCTGTTTAACTAATGTTATACTACTTCATTGCTTTATAGGATTACCATTGGTGGTGGAGATCGTTCCTCACGAGTGGTTTTACTGCTGTTTACTTCTTCGTGTATGCTGTTCATTACTTCTTCTCCAAGCTTCAGATCTCGGGGTCCGCAAGCACAATACTCTACTTTGGATATACGCTCATCATGGTCCTGATCTTTTTTCTCTTTACAGGTAGGATGAAAATTAATTATGTGTGATATTTATCTGTCTACTTCCTGCTCTCTGGCCTTCTCCCAGGTTAAATGCATTTTTGCTTTTCAAATATAGCTGATTAGTGATAAATATGACCCAAAGGATTCACAAGTATGTGCTGCAATGCTTTCAGCAGTTCAATGTTCTGCAGAGTAGTTTTGCTGGTGGTGATTAATCGCACATTTCAAAATTTGTTGCTCGGATGTGGGTGTTGCTGACGTGGCATTTATTATTTATGCCTAACTTTATTTACCTAAATTTATTACTCAGGCCAAAGGGCAGCACGGTAGCACAAGTGATTAGAAATGTGGCTTCACAGCGCCAGGGTCCCAGGTTTGATTGCCTGCTGGGTCACTGTCTGTGCAGAGTCTGCGCGTTCTCCCCGTGTCTGTGTGGGTTTCATCCAAGTGCTCCGGTTTCCTCCCACAGTCCAGATATGCGCAGGTTAGATGGATTGACCATGATAAATTGCCCTTAATGACCAAAAAGGTTAGGAAGGGTTATTGGGTTCCGGAGATAGGGTGGAAGTGAGGGCTTAAGTGGGTCGGTGCAGACTTGATGGGCTGGATGGCCTCCTTCTGCACTGCATGTTCTATGTTCTAACTGCTTTGAGAAGTGGGCTACTTTCTTGAACTCTTGCAGGCCACTTGGAGGGAGGGTAGTTTACAGTCAAACACATGCCGGACATGCTAAGGGCAGGAGGCTTCCTCCTCTAAAGAAGGTGGATGAACCAATCAGGTTTTTACACAATCAGACCGCTTCACGCTCACTTTTACTGGTACCAGAGTTTTAGTAACACATTTAACAACTGGATTCTGATTCTCAAAATGCCATGGTGGGATTTGAATTGGTGTTCCCTGGTTAACGATCCAGATATTGTCTTGTAGTATAACCACAACACTACCACACTGCTCTCGGTATAAACCACAGCTGTTCTCTTACTCTGTTGGTGGTGATGAATGAGCAATGTAGCAATACATTATTTCATGCAGTTCAGACTGGCATTCCCATGCCAAATAGTTCTGCTTGATTTAATGCATATAAACACCTGAGTTTCAATTTAGCTGTTCCAATTGGTCAAAGTCGGCATGATAATATTTCTTGCCCTAATGTAAAATGCTGAACTGACCGGAGTTTGGCTGCGATTGATCAGTTTAATGAGGAAACAATCTGGCAGCAAAACGAGATGTCCAGACGGTTTGTTCCTCTTGGTCACTTGGACAGAAATTCACCACAGTGCAAAATCCTGAAAACCCAAAGATTTGTTTATCTGATGCACATTCTTTGCCCGCGAGACACAACATCAATTATATTTCAAAATAATAAATTGAGAGACTATGGCAGGTTGGAACCTTGGTGCATCACTGACTCCATATAAATTAGAATAATGCAGAAAGGAAAGCTTTTTACTGAATTTTCTTCATGTGCATTCTTTAAAATCAAATTCCATACTTGCCTAAGCATCAGTATTTTAACATGGCAGTCATTAACCAGGTATTACTGTGACAGGTTTGTTGTTTAAAGCAATATATAAAGCAGTCCTTTTTCTGACAGGGACTAATCTTTCTAAATTAGTATTTCGTTCTCTTCTATATTGCTGCATGAGTGATTCCTTTTGTCATAATGGGGTTTTGGTCTATTATGGGTATATATTATTTGTACTTGGGTGATTGCTGCAGCACCCACCACTGTGAGGAAACTGTGAGCTTCAAGAAGCATGTGGCAGCTGGGCTTGGAGTCCTTCTGCGTGACTTATAATCAGCTGCTCGTGATTTGAATCCCTAAGAGTTCATACAGTGAAATGAAAGTGTGTGCTTGAACCAAAGTCAAGGATCATTCGGCTTTTCCTTGCAAGGAAAGCTTTGAAACGGTTTGTTAAGGCTTTATTATTTCTCTGATGGGTTGAAAACAACTTCAGCACAATTCACTGTTTCTTTTGAGCGGAATTTAAATACAGAGCCGACAAGCAGGGGAGCAAATGCAGCAGAGCTCTGTGCAACCTTCAGGCTGCAAAATAGACTCGGCACTGAACTATGGCTGGAAACTTGGTCTGTTGTACTATCTTCACTGATTACAAGATTTGTTCTTAGATAGCTGGGAGCATATTACAGGATTGTACAATGCTGTCAAATCTCAGGTAAAGTTGCCCATGGCAATCATTGCATTGGCTGTTCTTTAAGGATGGTCTTAACACCAAGTGATACACACTGTTTTGCTATGCTAAAGAACTGGGATGAGTACAGGTTTAAAGTGCAGGTTTGATTCACTAAACCTGAGTGTGGTGGTGGCAGGTTCAGTTGAGGCATTCCAAAGAATTAGACTGTTAAATGGAAAGGAGGAATGTGCAGGTTTATGTGGACAAGACAGGGGAATGGCATGAGGTGTATTGCTTATTAGGAGAGCCGGTGCAGACACAATGGGCCAAATGGCCTCTCTTGTGCTGTAACAATTCTACCATTAAGGCTCCAAGTATAGTTGCATTGTGTTTTTGATATCCACTAAATGCTAGCTGCTCTTTGCGTGTTTGGGTCATTTAAGGATTACATTGTTTTAAGCCCAACTCTTCAAGTCCATTGGATGTCTCAGATATTCTGTCACTTGGAATTGCTAAGCATTTACTGATGCAATTTCAATTGTGAGTGGTTTCTGTCCTGCTGCACTTTGTCAGACTGCTGCCTTCACATTGTCAGATCACCAACTGGTGCATTCTCCATGGCAACGCCTGTACCAATCAGAGTCCATCTGCCAACCGGCCGGCATTCTCTTCTCCTGCATTGTAGGTTGTTTTCGCCTTGGACGAGTATTCTTGCAAAGTGTCCCTGATGAGTGAGTGACGACAAGCTTTGGCATGTCTCCCTTTTCAGCAATACCCAGATTCTAAACTGCCAAATTACTTTATTTAGTTGTGAAAAGCTAATTCTGGTAGGACTTGGGAGCAGGAGTAGGCCTTCTGACCCTCTAGCCTGCTCTGCCATTTGTAAAGATCGTGGCTGATCTAATTGTGGTCTCAAATCTACTTTCCTATCCGCCCCAATTAACCCGTAACTACGTTGTCTATCAAAAATCTCGCTTGAAGACGCCTGATTAAGAAATACTAAAAGGAGGCTGCTGAGTTTGAAATTATATTAAATTTTGCATTTTGTAACCATGGCCACTAATTTGAATTCTGATGCTGAAACTGCTTCATTTGTGCTTTCGTCTCGACGGGTGTCTTAATGAAGCACAGTTCAATCCAGGCATGTGAATATTACAAAGTTAATCAGTAACACTAATTTTTATGAAAATAAATTTGTGATTGCTTTTATATTAGCCATATATACTTCAAATTTATTTCTTAAGTGAACATCTGTTGTTATACTTGACATACGGAGTTGTAATTATCGATGCTCTTGTGCTATCAAAATGAAGCAGTGAACGATCATTTTCTGCCTATTTTTAACATTGTATGCACATCAGATTTCTCATACGAATGTTCACAATGCTGCTCTTTTTTTTTTGCTCCAAAGTGAATAATCCGTTACTGTGAGGGAAGCCAAGATCAGTTTATGTATTTACCAAATTTCATAAAGCATTTTCAACTAAGTCAGGAGATTTGAGGGGAAAAAATAGTCATCACAATTTACTGGCTGGGCAAAGCTCTCCACTGGTTGGAGTCATACCGAACATAAAGAAAGATGATTGTGGTTGTTTGGGGTCAGTGATCTCAGTCCCAGGTCATTGTTGCAGGAGTTCCTCCAGGTTGTGCACTAGGCCCAATCATCAGCTGCTTTATCAATGACTTCCCCCAACATAAGTGGAGGTGTCCACTGATGATTGCAAAATGTTCAGCACCATTTGTGATAACTCGGGTACTGAAGCAGCCCCGATGGGATGTGGGAAATTGTACAGGCACAATTTACTCTCGAAGACTGCCTTTGCAGGAAGTGTCACCAGCTGCAGAAACGTGAACTCTGGGTCGCAGAACACGAGTGGTGGCTGGAGTGACTGTAGTGACCCTGCAAGGCTGATGATTAAATAAAAGGAAATTACTGTAGATGCTGGAAAACTGAAATAAGAACAGAAAATGCTGGAAAAGCCAGGAGGTCTGACAGCGTCTGTGGAGAGAGAAATAGTTAATGTTTTGAGTCCGTATGACTTCAGAGCTCTGAAACCACTGCAGCAGTTGAAGAAGGTGGCTCGCAACCAGCATCTCGAGGAGAACTGAGAATGGGCAATAAATGCTGGCCTAGCAAGTGACATCCACATGCCTGAAGGAATAAAAGAAATGGAGAATGCAGCAAAATGCAAGTACGCTGTAACCACTGTATAATGGAATGGGCTATGGTGGGATATTCAAGCAGACTATGGTGAGTTTGGAGAGGATGGAGGCTGTATCAGTCTGTGAAGATAATCACTCTGCGGGTTGTGATGACAAATCGGAGCATTTTCATTGTGGCCTAAGAGGAACCATTACTGGTTTGGCAAAATGGATTGACCCTATTCTTTGTTGACATCTATATTCAAATCCAGCCCGGACTAGCCGTTCCCTGCATCATAAAGTTGACTGTAATTTAGAATTCTTTATTGCCAGTGAGGTGCTGCATCATTGCAAGTCTGTTAGTTTCTTGAGTGATGTTTGGCACAGTGCTGTCCTCCTTGGTTCAGGTTTGTTGCAAAATGAGCTTTTGGATCCAACCCACAGCATGGTGTCCACTGTGTTTGCAACACACTACTGCACATAATTAAGCACAACTACAAACCAAGCATGAGAGAGGCTAGGAAAGTCAATTCTGTGGGCAAATGGAAATGCTGCGTTTTGTGCAGCAGTGACTGTTGTCTCTGTATGGGGTTAAAGCATATCATTGAAGCTACGCTTTAATACTGCACTTGACATGCCAACACTTAGTATCCAGAATGGAAAGGTGTTCTGCTCCCAGCGCTCATACTCCTCACTTGGAAGAATGGAAAATAATTAAAGTTACCATGAATTCCTTAAATAAAAGATCAGTATCTGGAGTGGATGATTGGTTAGATGTGCCAAATACATAAAATGTCCACCATTGTTAATATCTTTGTCATACTAATGCTGCAATTGGGTATGCTGCTTAACTAATCGTTTGGAGACTTGGGTGGTGAGATGGCAGATGGAGTTTAATCCGGACAAATGTGAGGTAATGCATTTTGGAAGGTCTAATGCAGGTCGGGAATATACAGTGAATGGTAGAACCCTTAAGAGCATTGATAGGCAGAGGGATCTAGGTGTACAGGTCCACAGGTCACTGAAAGGGGCAACACAGGTGGAGAAGGTAGTCAAGAAGGCATACGGCATGCTTGCCTTCATTGGCCGGGGCATTGAGTATAAAAATTGGCAAGCCATGTTGCAGCTGTATATAACCTTAGTTAGGCCACACTTGGAGTATAGTGTTCAATTCTGGTTGCCACACTACCAGGAGGATGTGGAGGATTTAGAGAGGGTGCAGAAGAGATTTACCAGGATGTTGCCTGGTATGGAGGGCATTAGCTATGAGGAGTGGTTGAATAAACTCGGTTTGTTCTCACTTGAGCGATGGAGGTTGAGGGGCGACCTGATAGACGTCTACAAAATTATGAGGGGCATAGACAAAGTGAATAGTCAGGCTTTTTCCCAGGGTAGAGGGGTCAATTACTAGGGGGTATAGGTTTAAGGTTCAAGTGGCAAGGTTTAGAGGAGATGTACGAGGCAAGTTTTTAACACAGAGGGTAGTGGGTGCCTGTAACTCGCTGCCGGGGAGGTGGTGGAAGCAGGGACGATAATGACATTTAAGGGGCATCTTGGCAAATACATGAATAGGATGGGAATAGAGGGATACGGACCCCGGAAGTGTAGAAGATTTTAGTTTAGATGGGCAGCATGGTCAGCACAGGCTTGGAGGGCCGAAGGGCCTGATCCTATGCTGTACTTTTCTTTGTTCTAATGGGTGTCAGAAAGTTGGAAGAAATTCCAACTAAGCTAAAATTTAAAATCTTCAGAAAAAATTCACCTGAATATTAAAGAGCCGTGCCACCAAGTGGCTGACTTTAAACTACTAGAACATACTGACAACACATTTTAAAATAAAAAAAACTATGGACTCATTAACTCTGTCTGCCTTCTTTCCTTTGACCTGCCCTGTGTGTTTCCTCTAAATTGCTGTTTGTATATTTTCCCAATTCTCTTGTCTATTTCAGTTTCACCTATTTGAGTTTCTCCTGCTGGTTATAGCATATTGGGGTTAAAATTATAAAGATGTTTAAACATAATGAAAGGTAAGTTTGAATCATGTAAGTTGGACAGATGAGAGCACGAGGACGGAAAGGCACAAACGCATTCACTACCTCCAGCCAGCCTGCACATGAGACGTGCTTTTTCTCTCCCTTGGGATTTGATGATCCCAATTTCCACACAAAATTTGATTAGGCAGTACAAAGAGATCAATAACGCTGCTTGATACTTTTCATCAAAGATAGGCAAAGGGATTTAGTTGCCCTGAAGTAGGGAATCAATAGGTTGGGTGGAGGGAGGAGTGGGGGGTGGGTTGGGGGGGAGGGGGGGGGGGGGGAGGAGGAGGAGAAGGAGAATCGAAGAGTCCATGAAAGAATAGCCTTGCATGGACATTGGATGGAGCGTGATTCAAGGGCCAAGCTTGTCCTCATTCTGACTTATCTGATCTTTTAAGTTTAAAATTTTTCTGCCTCGCTGTTTCATCACAAGAGCTATAGATTATAATATCATGGAATTACCCTGCTGTCTCTAAATCAGAGGGAGGATATTCTTGTCTTGCTGACATCCCAGTGACAGTAGCAATAAAGACAGAAATTGTAGTGATGTTGGGTAGGATGAAAAGAGACAGAGGTATATAGAAGATTGGCTGTCCAAGTCGCAGCGTTACCCAGTCCGGGTGAAATGTATCCGAGGGAAGTAAGGGTAGTTATTTGTAGAGGCTCTTGGTGTAATCTTCTAATTCTCTTCATGGGATATGAAGGTGATACCAGCAGGGGGTTGCAAATACTACGCTTTATTAAAAAAAGTACAGAAGGATAAATCTGAGTACAAGCTAATTGGAGGTGGAGCAAACTTTAGCGACAACTTGGTAAAAAATTAATTGCCATTTTGGAAAGTAAGGGCTAATAAATCAAAGTGTAGATTTGTTAAAGAGTGGCATGGTAGCCAGGGACCCAGGTTCAATTCCCGGCTTGGGTCACTGTCCGTGGGGAGTTTGTACATTCTCCCCGTGTCTGCGTGGGTTTCCTCCGGGTGCTCCGGTTTCCTCCCACAAGACCTGAAAGACATGATGCTAGGTGAATTGGACATTTTGAATTCTCCCTCTGTGTACCCGAACAGGAATGTGGCGACTAGGGGCTTTTCACAGTAACTTCATTGCAGTGTTAATGTAAGCCGACTGTGATACTAACCGACATTATTATTATTAAAAGACAAATAGTGTTTGGCTAACTTGATTAAATTTTTTGAAGTAACAGCTGATGAGGGCGATGCAGTTGATATTATGAATACGGACATTCAAATGTCATTTGATGAAGTACCAGGTACTCGACTTCGTAAAATCAAAGTCCATGGATTAAAGAAAGAGTGGTAACAAGGATGCAAAATTGGCTGAGTGACAGAATGGTTGGTTGTTTTCGAGACTGGGAGTGGTTTACCCCCAGGGCCCTAGCCACTGCTGTTTTGATATTGTAATAATTACTTTGGTATACAGGGCATTGTTTCAAAGTCAGCCGAAAATGCAGACTTCCGAAATAAAAAGGAACTGTGAGGAAGATAGTAACAAATCTCAGGAGGACACAGCTAGACTGGTGAAATGGACCGACACAGGAGACGTAATTTAATGCAGAGAAATGTGAAATGACATATTTTGGTAGAAAGAATGAAGAGAGGCAGAATAAACAAAATGGCATCATTTTAAAGGAGGTGCAGGAACAGAGATATCGGTGGACCCATGTACACAAAGTTTGAAGAAGATTTGAAATTTACGGATGTTAAAATGCATGCAAGATCCTTGGCTTTATATTATAGAGAAATAGAATACTGCAACAACGATGTTACTCTATAAACCTTTATAAACACTGGTTGGGCCCCAGCTGAAGCATTGTCGACAATATAGCATGCACAAGACGTTTGCTACAATTGATAGGCCGACAAAGCTGACATTTCTTTCCTTCCAGCAGAGACTGTTCATGAAGAGTTTTGATAGAAACTGTTTCAAGTTATGGCCTCAGCTGGAATATTGGGCACAGTTCTGGGCACCACACCATGGGAAGGATGAGAAAGCATTGTAGAGAGTGGGGAAGAGGTTTACAAGAATGGTTCCAGGGATGAGAAACTTCAGTTATGAGGATAGATTTGAGAGGTTGGGACTGTTCTCCTTGGAGAGAAGAAGGTTAAGAGGTGTTCAAAATCACGAGGGGACTGGACAGAGTAGACGGGAAGAAATTTCCTGCTCATAAAAAGGATCAAGAATGAGAGAGAATCATAGAACGTACAGTGCAGAAGGAGGCCATTTGGCCCATCGAGGCTGCACCAGCCCTTGGAAAGAGCCACCCTACTTAAGCCCACACATTCACCATATCCTGGTAACCCCCTAACCTTTTTTGGACACTAAGGGCAATTTAGCATAGCCAATCCACCTAACCTGCACATCTTTGGTCTGTGGGAGGAAACCGGAGCACCTGGAGGAAACTCGAGCAGACACAGGGAGAACGTGCAGACACCGCACAGACAGTGACCCAAGTCAGGAATCGAACCTGGGACCCTGGAGCTGCAAGAAAACTGTGTTAACCACTGTGGCACAGATTTAAAGTGATTTTCAAAAGAAGCAAATGTGATGTGAGAAACAGTAAGTGGTTGGGGTCTGGGACGCACAGCCTGGAAGTGCGGTGGAGGCAGGTTCAACCGAGACATTCAAGAGGGCATTAGATGATTATTTGAATAGAATACGCAGAGGTACGTGGAAAAGGCAGGAAAAGGATGAATGGTGTAACGATTCTGCTAAGTGGTAGAAACGTCAATAACCAGAGAGCCACAGATTTGAGGTGATTTTCAAAACAAAAAACAGAGGCAACATGAGGAAATTTCTTGTTACACCGTGAGTTATTTGGAGAGTGCTGCCAGGAATGTTGCGATAGAGGATCAGCCATGATACTGAATGGCAGAGTGGGTTGAATGGGCCAAATGGCCTCCTCCTCCTATTTTCTATGTTAAACGTCAGGATGGCAGCCGGTGACTAGTGGTGTGCCTCGGGTCTGTGCTGGGACCACAACTTTTCACAATATACATCAATGATCTGGAAGAATGAACTGAAGGCACTGTTGCGAAGTTTACAGATGATACAAAGCTGTCGAGGGACAGGTAGTATTGAGCAAGCAAGGGGGCTGCAGAAGGATTTGGACAGGCTAGGAGAGTGGGCAATGAAGTGCCAAATGAAATTCAATGTGGAAAGGTGAGGTTATGCACTTTGGAAGGAGGAATTTTGGCATAGGCTATTATCTAAATGGGCAAATGCTTATGAAATCAGAAGCACAAAGGGACTTGGGAGTCCTTGTTCACGATTCTCTTAAGGTTAATATGCAGGTTCAGTCGGCAGTTAAGAAGGCAAATGCAATGTTTGCATTCATGTCAAGGGCTAGAATACAAGACCAGGGATGTAGCACACTGGGCTTAATTGCTGGCTTTTAAAGCAGACCAAGGCAGGCCAGCAGCACGGTTCAATTCCCATACCAGCCTCCCCGAACAGGCGCCGGAATGTGGCGACTAGGGGCTTTTCACAGTAACTTCATTGAAGCCTACTCGTGACAATAAGCGATTTTCATTTTGTTTCATTTTCATACTTCTGAGGCTGTATAAGGCTCTGGTCAGACCCCATTTGGAGTATTGTGAGCAGTTTTGGGCCCCATATCTAAGGAAGGATGTGCTGGCCTTGGAAAGGGTCCAGAGGAAGTTCAGGACTCTGGGCCTGTACTCGTTGGAGTTTAGAAGGATGAGGGGGGGATCTTATTGAAACTTGCAGGATACTGCGAGGCCTGGATAGAGTGGATGTGGAGAGGATGTTTCCACTTGTGGGAAAAACTAGAAGCAGAGGACACCATCTCAGACTAAAGGGACGATCCTTTAAAAAAGAGATGAGGAATTTCTTCAGCCAGAGGGGGGTGAATCTGTGGGACTCTTTGCTGCAGAAGGCTGTGGGGGCCAAATCACTGAGTGTATTCAGGACAGTGATAGATAGGTTCTTGATTAATAAGGGGATCAGGGGTTATGGGGAGAAGGCAGGAGAATGAGGATGAGAAAATATCAACTATGATTGAATGGCGGAGCAGACTCGATGGGCCGAGTGGCCTAATTCTGCTCCTATGTCTTATGGTCTAAATCAGGAAGAAATATTTTGAAAGACAAACTGTGTCACCCTTTCTACTTTGTTGTGTTAAATAGTGGTTTTATAAGTTGGAATGGCAAACTTCAAAGGACATCATATCTGACGATGGGCATTTGATTCGGAAACTTCATTGTACATTGTTGGTAAATAATTTTAGTTGCCATGGAGAATAATAGATGTATCTGAAGCCCTGGTTACTGCTGTTATGGCAACTTGTGAACTTCAAATGATAGCCAGTTGATAAGCAGCGCATCATTTAGAAATGCAAATTATTATATATGCAAATTATTATATATGCAGGTAAAGAGTTAAAGTTTTTTCCCAATCGACGGTTTACGAACACCAGAAAAAAGAATGTTTAAAATATATTCCAGCTGCAAATTACTGTTTAAATCTGAAAGAATGAATGAAAACTTCATACTAAGCTTATTACAATTTAAAATCTGATGTGCAGGAAAAGCATGATCTCCTTGCATCTAAGAAATGGGATGTGTTCTTTTGAAGACTTCAGGAATTAAGGGACCTATTATTGTGCAAGAGGGACATCAGAGTTGGTGGATGAAAAAGCAGGGGGAAATTGGTGGATGACAATAAGGGTCCATCTAGTTCACCTTCCACCATCCTGGTCGTTGCTTGATCCGATCATAACGGAGTTATTCAGTAATCACAGAGATCAGTCTCTATCAGCGAGTCTCGAGCAGACCCGGACATGAGGTGAGGAACACCCCACCCTGTGGTGGGAAGATTTGGGAACCACAGGTTCAAAGTCACCTGTTGCTCCCAAGCTGCACCCATCACATGCCATGTCTCAAATTCACTGAATGATGGATCCCAGAATGTTATCTGATATAAAGCCCCAGTTCTGTTGCCTCCCACATTGCTTTCTGCGCAGAAACCAACAGGGCTGTGTATGTTAGTTACATTATACTGACAGCAGGGAACTGTATGGTGTGCTGGCATTCTGCGACCATCAAAAGCAAATTTGAAAAGTTCCCTTGTGACCGAGGCAACCCTGAACTTTGGGAAAGGGCCTCGCATTTCACCCCTGATATTTATAAATTTGAACTTTTGCCTTGCGCCAGTTTGCGTAAGTAAGTAAAGTCGCTATAGTCCCAGATGACCACAGGCTGATTTCCCCTTTGAGGGGGAGAGGTGATTGGTGGTGATTTAACCCGAGGATCACCACACCTCGGGCGAGGGGCAAGGTTGAGAAACCGAGGTCTTTGTGCATACCTCAGCCGACACGGGAATTGAACCCGTGCTGCTGGCCTCGTGCTGTTGGCCATCACAAACCAGCTGTCCAACCAACTGAGCTAACCTGGGCCCTGATTGATTGTTTGCCAACAGATTGAGTATGGCATTAAATAGCTTTATATCAGAGTTGTATGAGATGGGTTTTGTCTGCTGGAGGCTGGTAAGTCCATTACAATGTCTTTTTTTGAAAATTTGCTCTTGTCGTTAATGATTTAGTTGATTGGGCCACTGTGATTTCTGTAGACAATTTAATTTAAAAAAAAAAGACTTTACCTCCATTTAAGCGTTTGTTGCATCCTGTAGGATTAAAGTCCATCTTTGATTCGTTTTGGGTGAAGCATGCACTTAGCACACATCAGAATGGTAGCCGGTGACTAGTGGTGTGCCTGAGGGGGCGGTTTTGGGACTACAATGTTTGATAATATAATTAATGATCTGAAAAAAGGAACTGAAGACACTGTTGCTAAGTTTGCACATGATACAAAGATATTCAGAGGGGCAGGTAGTATTGAGGAAGCAGGGGGGCTGCAGAAGGATTTGGACAGGCTAAGAGAGTGGGCAAAGAAGTGGCAGATGAAATGCAATGTGGAAAAGTGTGACATTATTCACTTTGGTAGGAGAAATGGAGGCATAGATTATTTTTGACGTGGAAAAAGCCTTAGAAAATTAGAAGCAAAAGGGACTTGAGTCCTTGTTTACGATTCTCTTAAGGTTAATGTGCAGGTTCAGTCGGTAGTTAAGAAGGCAAATGCAATGTTAGCATTTATGTCGAGAGGGCTAAAATACAAGAGCAGGGATGTACTTGTAATAATATAATAATAATCACTTATTGTCACAAGTAGGCTTCAATGAAGTTACTGTGAAAAGCCCCGAGTCGCCACATTTTGGGGAGGCTGGTACGGGAATTGAACTTGCGCTGCAGGCATTGTTCTGCATTGGCAAGCCAGCTATTTAGCCCACTGTGCTAAACCAACCCCATACGAGCATGTATACGGCTCTGGTCAGACCCTATTTGGAGTATTGGGAGTAGTTTTGGGCCCCATATCTAAGGAAGGATGTGCTGGCCTTGGAAAGGGTCCAGAGGAGGTTCACAAGAATGATCCCTGGAATAAGAGCTTGTCATATGAGGAATGGTTGAGGACTCTGGATCTGTGTTCGTAGGATGAGGGGGATCTTATTGAAACTTACAGGACAGTGAGAGGCCTGGATAGAGTGGGCGTCGAGAGTCAGAATAACTAGAACCCGTGGCCACAGCCTCAGACAGAAGGAGCGATTCTTTAAAACTGAGAGGAGGAATTTCTTCAGCCAGAGGGTGGTGAATCTGTGGAACTCATTGCCGCAGAAGGCTGTGGAGGCCAAATCACTGAGTGTCTTTAAGTCAGAGATAGATGGTTCTTGATCAATAAGGGGATCGGGGGTTATGGGTAGAAGGCAGGAGAATGGGGATGAGAAACAGATCAGCCATGACTCAATGGTGGAGCAGATTTGATAGCCGAATGGCTTATTCTGCTCCTATGTCTTATGCCGTACTCTGTCAAATACTGCCATGATGTCAAGGGCAGCCACTCTCACCTCAGCTCTGGAATTCAGCTATTTTATCCATGTTTGAAATGAGGACACGAGCTGAGCGACCCTGGCGGAACCCAAACTGAGCCTTAATCATGTTATTTGCACCATTGTTCAAGATGAGAAGTCGGGAAAGACCAGATAATTACAGGACTGTGAGTCTTAACATCAATGGTCGGATAATTAACGGAAAATATTCTTTTTTTAAAAAAAATAATTTTTATTGGAATTTTTTACAGAAAATATAAAAATATAACAACAACAAGTATAGCAACAAGCAGTAATATGCAACTAACAGCCCCATAACACTCACAATTCCCCCCAAACCGTAACATCACATGGATCACATCCCCCCCCCCCCCTCCAAACAAGAGAACTTAACCATAAATAAAATAAGCAAGCATAATCAACGTGCCCCCCCCCCCCCCCCCGGTTGCTGCTGCTACTGTCCCTGTGCCCTATCGTTGAGCCAGAAAGTCGAGGAAAGGTTTCCACCGTTTAAAGAACCTTTGCACCGATCCTCTCAGGGCGAATTTGACCTTCTCAAGCTTAATGAAACCCGCCATGTCATTGATTCAGGTTTCCACGCTTGGGGGCCTCGCGTCCTTCCATTGTAGCAAAATCCTTCGCCGGGCTACTAGGGACGCAAATGCCAGCACACCGGCCTCTTTCGCCTCCTGCACTCCCGGCTCTACCCCAACCCCAAAGATCGCGAGTCCCCATCCTGGCTTGACCCTGGATCCCACCACCCTTGACACCGTCCTCGCCACCCCCTTCCAGAACTCCTCCAATGCCGGGCATGCCCAGAACATATGGGCATGGTTCGTTGGACTCCATGAGCACCTGACACACGTGTCTTCACCCCCAAAGAACCTACTCATTCTCGTCCCAGTCATGTGGGCCCTATGCAACACCTTGAATTAAATGAGGCTAAGCCGCGCACACGAGGAGGAAGAATTTACCCTCTCCAGGGCATCAGCCCATGTCCCGTCTTCGATCTGTTCCCCCAGTTCCCCCTCCCACTTCGTTTCAGCTCCTCTACTGACGCCTCTTCCACCTCCTGCATAAGCTTGTAGATATCGGATATCTTCCCCTCCCCGACCCAGACCCCTGAGAGCACCCTGTCACTCACCCCCCTCGCGGGGAGCGCAGGGAATCCCTCCACCTGCCGTCTAGCAAATGCCTTTACCTGCAGATATCTAAACATGTTTCCTGGCGGGAGCCCAAATTTCTCCTCCAACTCCCCCAGGCTCGCAAACCTTCCGTCGATAAACAGGTCCCTCAGCTGTCTAATGCCCGCTCTATACCATCCCTGAAATCCCCCATCCATGTTCCCCGGGACAAACCTATGGTTCCCCCTTAACGGAGCCTCCATCGAGCCCCCCACTTCTCCCCTGTGTCGCCTCCACTGCCCCCAAATCTTGAGGGTAGCCGCCACCACCGGACTCGTGGTATACCTCGTGGGAGGGAGCGGCCACGGCGCCGTTACCAGGGCCCCCAGGCTTGTATCTCCACAGGAGGCTCTCTCCATCCGTTTCCATGCTGCCCCCTCCCCCTCCATCACCCACTTAAGCACCATCGACACGTTGGCCGCCCAGTAGTACCACGAGAGGTTGGGCAACGTCGTCGGGGGCAAAGCCCCCCCCTCCCACGCCTCATTGAAAGTTCGCACCACCAGGTCCGCATATTTTTTGTAAAATTCTGCCGGGAACCCGTCCGGCCCCGGGGCCTTACCTGACTGCATTTGCTCAATCCCCCTGACTAGCTCCTCCAACTCTATCGGCGCCCCCAGCCCCTCTACCAGCCTCTCTTGAACCCTTGGGAAACATACCCTGTTCATGAAGCTCTCCATCCCCTCTCTCCCCATCGGAGGTTCCGACCGGTACAGTTCCTCGTAGAAGTCCCTGAAGACCCCGTTTACTTCTGTCCCCTTCTGCACTACATTTCCACCCCCATCCTTCACTTCCCCCAATTTTCCTAGCCGCATCTCGCCTACGGAGCTGATGCGCCAACATCCTGCTCGCCTTCTCTCCATACTCCTATACTGCGCCCTCCTCCACTGTGTCTCCGCCTTTCTGGTGGTCAATAAGTCAAAATTGGCCTGCACCCTGCGCCGTTCTCCCAGCAACCCTTCCTCCGGTGCCTCCGCATATCTCCTGTCCACCTCCAGAAGCTCTCCCACCAGTCTCTCCCTCTCCTTCCTCTCCCTCCTTTCCCTGTGGGCCAGGATGGAGATCAGCTCCCCCCCGGATCACTGCTTTCAGAGCCTCCCAGACCATCCCCACCTTGACCTCCCCCGTATCATTGGTATCCAGATACCCCTCAATGCTTCTCCGAACCTTCTTTCACACCACCTCCTCCGCCAGCATCCCCACATCCAGGCGCGAAAGCGGGCGCTGGTCCCGCGCCTCTCCCATCTCCAGATCAACCCAGTGCGGGGCATGGTCCGAAATCGCTATGGCCGAGTACTCGGCATCCTGCACCCTCAGAATCAATCCCCTGCTCAGGACAAAAAAGTGTATTCGGGAATAAACCCTATGGATGTGAGGGAAAAAGGAATACTCCCGCGCTCTCGGTCTCCCAAACCTCCAGGGATCCACCCCTCCCATCTGGTCCAAGTATCCCCTCAGCACTTTGGCTGCCGCCGGTCTCCTACCCGTCCTTGAACTGGACCGGTCCAGTGGGGGATCCAGCACTGTGTTAAAATCTCCCCCCATGATCAGGCCCCCTGCCTCCAGGTCCGGAATGCGGCCCAACAATCGCCTCATGAAGCCAGCATCATCCCAATTCGGGGCATATACATTAACCAGCACCACCTTCTCTCCCTGCAGCCTACCCTTCACCATAATATATCTGCCCTCCTTGTCCGACGCCACCTCAGCCGCCTCAAACGCCACCCTCTTCCCCACCAGGATCGCCACCTCCCGGTTCTTCGCGCCCAATCCTGAATGATAAACCTGCCCCACCCACCCCTTCCTCAGACGGACCTGGTCCGCCACCTTCAGGTGGGTCTCCTGGAGCATAGCCACGTCCGCCTTCAACCCCCTTAGATGGGAGAACACCCTAGTTCTCTTAACCGGCCTGTTCAGCCCCCTCACGTTCCAGGTAATCAGCCGGATCAGAGGGCAACCCGTCCCCCTCCCCCGCCGACTAGCCATAGCTTGGCAGATGTTCGCCCCAGGCCAGCACACCCCGCTCGACCCGTTCCCCATGGCGATAGCGCCTCTCCTCTTCCCACCCCCCCCCCCCCCCCGGGGCCCCCATCGGCTTCTTCCTAGTCGTTCCAGCAGCAACCCGGTATTCCCCCCCCCCCCCCCCCAAAAAGGCTGGGTCCCCTCCTAGCCGCGACGCACCCTCCATGGTACTTCCGTGAGTCAGCTGACTTCTGCTGACCCCGGCAGCTCCCGCCAAAACCTATCAGAAAACCAGCATACATAACACACATGTCAAAGTTAAAAAAAGTTGAAACAGTTGGAACAAAACAGCCACAGCGGAAACAACGCCGGCCAAAGTATGTCCCCAGGCCCTAGTTCGAGTCCAGCTTCTCCGCCTGTACAAAGGCCCTCGCCTCCTCCGGGGACTCGAAGTAATGGTGCCGGTCCTTGTATGTCACCCACAGGCGCGCAGGCTGCAGCATTCCAAACCTGACCTGCTTAGCATGAAGCACCGCCTTCGTCCGGTTGAACCCGGCCCGCCGCTTAGCCACCTCCGCACTCCAGTCCTGGTAGATCCTCACTACCGAATTCTCCCACTTGCTGCTCCTCTCTTTCTTGGCCCAGCGCAGCGCACACTCCCGGTCACTGAATCGGTGGAACCGCACCAGCACCGCCCTCGGGGGCTCACCTGCCTTGGGCCTCCTGGCCATCACTCTGTGCGCTCCCTCGAGCTCCAGGGGCAAATGAAAGGACCCCGCTCCCATCAACGAGCTCAACATTGTGGTCACGTACGACGGGAGATCCGACCCCTCCAGCCCCTCCGCCAGGCCCAGGATCCTTAGATTCTTTCGCCTCGTGCGAACGTCCAGCTCCTCCACGTGGTCCTGCCACTTTTTATGAAGTGCCTCGTGCAACTCCACTTTCCCCACGAGCTCCTGCGCCCACTTCCACCAGTCCTTGGGTGTTGCGCCGGCCGCCATTTTGTTTTTCTTCCCCCGTTTTTTTGGGGGAGTTACTGCAGCCTTTTTCACCATATAGTGTGGGGCAAGTTCTTCCAGGCACCTTCCCCCACCGGGATGCGTAGAAACAGCGCTGTTTGGGGCCCTCGAAACGGCCCAAAAGTCCCTAAATAGCGGGAGCGCCGGCGCCATTTTGTTTTTCTTCCCCCGTTTTTTTGGGGGAGTTACTGCAGCCTTTTTCTTCTTCCCACTCCGGGTGAGCACCATATAGTGTGGGGCAAGTTCTTCCAGGCACCTTCCCCCACCGGGATGTGTAGAAACAGCGCCGTTTGGGGCCCTCGAAACGGCCCAAAAGTCCCTAAATAGCGGGAGCTGCCGAACGTGCGGCTTAGCTCTGCATAGCCGCAACTGGAAGTCCTAACGGAAAATATTCTGTGGGACAGAATTAATCTGCACTTGGAGGCAAAGACTAATCAAGCATAGTCGGCATGACTTTTTCAGGGGAGATCATGTCTAACAAATTTGATTGAATTTTTTGCGGAGATAAATAGATGTGCAGATGAGGGCAGTGCAGTTGATGTAGTCTACATGGACTTCAATAAGGCTTTTGGCAAAGGCCCCCACGTGAGATAGCTCAAGATCATCAGAACCCATTGGATACAGGACAATTTGGATCCAAAATTGGCTCAGTGGTAGGAAGCCAGGAAGGAGATTGCAGAGCCTTTGTCCTTGATCTTTATGTCGTCTTTGTCGACAGGAATAGTGCCGGAAGACTGGAGGATAGCAAATGTTGTCCCCTTGTTCAAGAAGGGGAGTAGAGACAACCCTGGTAATTATAGACCTGTGAGCCTTACTTCGGTTGTGGGTAAAATGTTGGAAAAGGTTATAAGAGATGGGGTTTATAATCATCTTGAAAAGAACAAGTTGATTAGCGATAGTCAACACGGTTTTGTGAAGGGTAGGTCATGCCTCACGAACCTTATTGAGTTTTTTGAGAAGGTGACCAAACAGGTGGATGAGGGTAAAGCGGTTGATGTGGTGTATATGGATTTCAGTAAGGCGGTTGATAAGGTTCCACACGGTAGGCTATTGCAGAAAATAAGGAAGTATGGGATTGAAGGTGATTTAGCAGTTTGGATCAGTAATTGGCTAGCTGAAAGAAGACAGAGGGTGGTGGTTGATGGCAAATGTTCATCCTGGAGTTCAGTTACTAGTGGTGTACCGCAAGGATCTGTTTTGGGGCCACTGCTGTTTGTCATTTTTATAAATGACCTGGAAGAGGGTGTAGATGGATGGGTTAGTAAATTTGCAGATGACACGAAGGTCGGTGGAGTTGTGGATACTGCTGAAGGATGTTATAGGATACAGAGGGACATAGATAAGCTGCAGAGCTGGGCTGAGAGGTGGCAGATGGAGTTTAATGCGGAAAAGTGTGAGGTGGTTCACTTTGGAAGGAGTAACAGGAATGCAGAGTACTGGGCTAATGGCAAGATTCTTGGTAGTATAGATGGACAGAGAGATCTCGGCATCCAGGTACATAAATCCCTGAAAGTTGCCACCCAGGTTAATAGGGCTGTTAAGAAGGCATATGGTGTGCTCGCCTTTATCAGTAGGGGGATTGAGTTTCGGAGCCACAAGGTCATGCTGCAGCTGTACATAACTCTGGTGCGGCCGCTCCTGACGTACTGCGTGCAGTTCTGGTCACCACATTATAGGAAGGATGTGGAAGCTTTGGAAAGGGTTCAGAGGAGATTTACTAGGATGTTGCCTGGTATGGAGGGAAGGTCTTACGAGGAAAGGCTCAGGGACTTGAGATTGTTTTCGTTAGAGAGGAGAAGGCTGAGAGGTGACTTAATAGAGACATATAAGATAGTCAGAGGGTTAGATAGGGTGGACAGTGAGAGTCTCTTTCCTCGGATGGTGATGACCAACACGAGGGGACATAGCTTTAAATTGAGGGGTGATAGATATAGGACAGATGTCAGAGGCAGTTTCTTTACTCAGAGAGTAGTAGGGGTGTGGACGCCCTGCCTGCAACAGTAGTAGACTCGCCAACTTTAAGGGCATTTAAGTGGTCACTGGATAGACATATGGATGAAAATGGAATAGTGTAGGTCAGATGGTTTCACAGGTCGGCGCAACATCGAGGGCCGAAGGGCCCGTACTGCGCTGTAATGTTCTATGTTCTAAGTGGTAGGGTGATGGTCAAAGATCATCTTTGTGACTGGAAACCTGTGTCCAGTGGTGTATTCAGACATTACTGCTGGACCCTTGCTGTTTATAGTATACGTTATTGTAATAATCTTTATTGTCACAAGTAGTCTTACATTAACACTGCAATGAAGTTACTGTGAAAAGCCCCTAATCGCCACATTCTGGCGCCTGTTTGGGTACACTGAGGGAGAATTCAAAATGTCCAATTCACCTGTGGGAGCATGTCTTTCGGGACTTGTAGTAGGATACCGAAGCACCCGGAGGAAACCCACGCAGACACTGGGAGAGCATGCAGACTCGCACAGTCAGTGACCCAAGCCGGGAATCGAACCCGGGATCCTGCCGCTGTGATGTAACAGTGCTAATCACTGTGCTACCTTGCCACCATAATGTGAATATGGGAGGTATAATCAGTAAGTTCAGATAGGACATGGAAATTGGTGGTAAATAGCGAGGAGGAAATCCTTAGTTAGATGACAGGATAATGTAGATGGGCTGGTCAGGTGGGCAAAACCGTGGCAAATGGAATTTAACGGTATGGTGCTAGGCAGTACAGAGGACCAGAGGAATCTTTGGGTTCATGTGCAAAGATCCCTGAAGGCTGCAGGATAGATGGATAAGGTGGTTAAAAAGCCATAAGGGAAACTTTCCTTTATCAGCCGAGGCATAGAATACAAGACCTGGGAGGTTATGATGGAGCTGTATAAAACGCTGGTAAGGCCGCAGCTGGGGTACTGTGTGCAGTTTTGGCTGTTACACTAGGAAGGATGTGGTTGCAGTAGAGACTGCAGAGGACGTTGCCTGGGCTGGAGCTATGAAGAGAAGCAGGCTCGGCTGGAGTTGTTTTCTGTAGAGCAGAGAAGGCTGGGGGTGGGGGGAGGGGGGGGGGGACGACACCTGATTGAGGTGTACAAATATATGAGGGACATAAATAAGGTAGATAGGAAGAAGCTTTTCCTCTTCGTAGAGGGATCAGTAACCAGGAAGCATAGATTTATGGTCGGGGCAGGAGATTTAGAGTGGCTTTCATAGGACATGCAGTGCAGAAGGAGGCCATTTGGCCCATCGAGTCTGCACCAACTCACTTAAGCCCTCACTTCCACCCTATCCCAGTAACCCCTCCTAACCTTTTTTGGACATTAAGGGCAATTTATCATGGCCACTTCACCTAACCGCACTACTTTGGATTGTGGGAGGAAACCAGAGCACCCGGAGGAAACCCACGCAGACACGATGAGAACGTGCAGACTCTGCAGACAGTGACCCAGCAGGGAATCTAACCTGGGACCCTGGCGCTGTGAAACAACAGTGCTATCCACTTGTGCTACTGTGCTGCCCCTTTCAGGAAAGACCTTTTCACCCAGAGGGTGATGGGAATCTGGAACCCTCTGCCTGAAGGGGTGGTAGAGCTGGGAAACATGCCGATGACACCAACATCCAAAGCATAAATAAAACTCTATTTTTCTGCAATAAAAACAATTTTTGCTGGAAGTACTCGGGTCTGTGAACAGAGCAACAGAGTCGACATTTCCGGTTGAAGACCTTTCATCAGTACTGGAATAAGGTGTATTGGGTTTAAAGCAATTGCAGAGGCAGGGAACATGGGAGGGCTGGAAATTCTGTGATAGCCTGAAAGGCAGGAGAGATAAGAACATAAGGAATAGGCCATCTGGCCCCTCTAGCCTGCTCCACCATTCAATGAGATCATGGCTGATCTTTTGTGGACTCAGCTCCACTTTCTGGCCCGAACACCATAACCTTTAATTACTTTATTCTTCAAAAAACTACCTAACTTTACCTTAAAAACATTTAATGAAGGAGCCTCAACTGCTTCACTGGGCAAGGAATTCCATAGATTCACAACCCTTTGGGTGAAGAAGTTCCTCCTAAACTCAGTCCTAAATCTACTTCCCCTTATTTTGAGGCTATGCCCCCTAGTTCTGCTTTCACCCGCCAGTGGAAACAACCTCCCCGCATCTATCCTATCTATTCCCTTCATAATTTTATATGTTTCTATAAGATCCCCCCTCATCCTTCTAAATTCCAACGAGTACAGTCCCAGTCTACTCAACCTCTCCTCATAATCCAACCCCTTCAGCTCTGGGATTAATTTAGTCAATCTCGTCTGTACACCCTCCAGTGCCAGTACGTCCTTTCTCAAGTAAGGAGACCAAAACTGAACACAATACTCCAGGTGTGGCCTCGCTAACACCTTATACAATTGCAGCATAACCTCTCTAGTCTTAAACTCTATCCCTCTAGCAATGAAGGACAAAATTCCATTTGCCTTCTTAATCACCTGTAAACCAACTTTCTGTGACTCATGCACTAGCACACCCAGGTCTCTCTGCACAGCAGCATGCTTTAATATTTTATCATTTAAATAATAATCCCATTTGCTGTTATTCCTACCAAAATGGATAACCTCACATTGTATTGCATCTGCCAGACCCTAGCCCATTCATTTAACCGATCCAAATCCCTCTGCAGACTTCCAGTATCCTCTGCACTTTTCACTTTACCACTCATCTTAGTGTCATCTGCAAACTTGGACACATTGCCCTTGGTCCCCAACTCCAAATCATCTATGTAAATTGTGAACAATTGTGGGCCCAACACTGATCCCTGAGGGACACCACTAGCTACTGATTGCCAACCAGAGAATCACCCATTAATCCCCACTCTTTGCTTTCTATTAATTAGCCAATCCTCTATCCATGCTACTACTTTACCCTTAATGCCATGCATGGAGATGAAATGCTGAAAGGGATAATGATGCAAGGCAAAAGGAGATGGCAATGGAAAAGTAAAGAAACAAAATATTTCTAAAAGAGCTGTAAATGGATATCACAGAATAGAGCATAGAACATAGAACAGTACAGCACAGAACAGGCCCTTCGGCCCTCAATATTGTACCGAGCTTTGTCCGAAACCAAGATCAAGCTATCCCACTCCCTGTCATTCTGGTGTGCTCCATGTGCCTATCCAATAACCGCTTGAAAGTTCCTAGAGTGTCCAACTCCACTATCACATCAGGCAGTCGATTCCACACCCTAACCACTCGGACATCCCTCCTGTATCTCCCACCCTGAACCTTATAGTTATGCCCCCGTGTAACAGCTACATCCACCCGAGGAAATAGTATCTGAACGTCCACTCTATCTATCCCCCTCATCATCTTATAAACCTCCTAAGTCGCCTCTCATCCTCCTCCGCTCCAAAGAGAAAAACCCTAGCTCCCTCAATCTTTCCTCATTAGACCTATCCTGCAAACCAGGCAGCATCCTGGTAAATCTCCTTTGCTCCCGTTCCAATGCTTCCACATCCTTCCTATAGTGAGGTGACCAGAACTGTACACAATACTCCAAATGTGGTCTCACCAGGGTCATGTATAGTTGCAGCATAACCCAACGGCTCTTAAACTCAAGCCCCCTGTTAATGAACGCTAACACATTATAAGCCTTCTTCACAGCTCTATCTACTTGAGTGGCAACCTTCAGAGATCTGTGGACATGAACCCCAAGATCTCTCTGTTCCTCCACATTCCTCAGAACCCTGCCGTTGACCCTGTAATCCACATTCAAATTTTTCCTACCAAAATGAATCGCCTCGCACTTATCAGGGTTAAACTCCATCTGCCATTTTTCGGCCCAGCTCTGCATCCTGTCAATGTCTCTTTGCAGCCGACAACAGCCCTCCACCTCATCCACTACTCCACCAATCTTGGTGTCATCAGCAAATTTACTGATCCACCCTTCAGACCCCTCCTCCAAGTCATTGATAAAAATCGCAAATAGCAGAGGACCCAGCACTGATCCCTGTGGTACACCGCTGGTAACTGGTCTCCAGTCTGAAAATTTTCCATCCATCACCACCCTCTGTCTTCTATGTGATAGCCAGTTACTTATCCAATTGGCCAAATTTCCCTCTATCCCACACCTCCTTACTTTCTTCATGAGCCAACCATGGGGAACCTTATCGAATGCCTTACTAAAATCCATGTATACGACATCAACTGCTCTACCTTCATCTACACACTTAGTTACCTCCTCAAAGAATTCAATCAAATTTGTGAGGCAAGATTTACCCTTCACTAATCCGTGTTGACTATCCCGGATTAAGCTGCATCTTTCCAAATGGTAATAAATCCTATCCTTCAGGACCTTTTCCGTTAACTTACCGACCACCGAAGTAAGACTAACCGGCCTATAATGGTCAACAGAATGGTCAACAGTTTGCATTTGGAAATGATGGGAACAGGGTCGCGTAGTGGCTATGTTACTGGGCTAGTATTCCTGAAACCTGGATGAATAATCCTGCAATTTGAGTTCAAATCGAACCATGGCAGTTGGGAAATGTGTATTGAGTGTGAAATTAAAATCAGGTATCAGTAATGATGATCAGGCAACCATCAGATTGTGGTCAAGACCCATTTGTTCTACTAACGTGCCTTAGGTGGCACAGTAGTTGGCACTGCTGCCTCACAGCGCCAGAGACCCAGGTTCAATTCCAGCCTCGGGTGACTGTGCGGAGTCTGCACATTCTCCCCGTGACTGCGTGGGTTTCCTCCCACAGTCCAAAGATATGCAGGTTAGGTGGATTGCCCATGATTAATGTGCGGGATTACGGGGATAGGATGGGGATGTTGACCTAGGTTTCGGAGGGTCGGTGTAGATTCGATGGGCTGAATGGCCTCCTTGGTGATTCTGAATCTTTCCTCGCCCAGTCTGAGTAGTGAGCAACTACTTGCTGGTGAACAAGAAGGTGATTCGCTGCCACTTTCTCAAGGGCAATTAAGGGTGGGCAATAAAAGATGGTCTTACTAATAACGAACAGATCCCGTGAATTAATGGAAAGGTTTTGATCTGAAATTATTCAACTTCATGATAATATCTGGATGCTATGAAGTGCCAATCGAATTTCCTCCGGGCGCTCTGGTTTCCTCCCACAGTCCAAAGATGTGCAGGTTAGGTGGATTGGCCATGCTAAATTGCCCCTTTGTGTCCAAAGGTTAGGTTGGATTACCGGTTTACAGAGAGTGGGCCTGGGTAGGGTGCTCTTTCAGAGGGTTGGGCTGACTCAATGGGCCAAATGATGTCCTTCTGCACTCTGGGATTCTGTGATTTGCTAATTAATGTCCCCTTAATTGTTTCAGTCCTCATCAGTATTGACTATTCCCTCAAATTTGGTGTCAACTACAAATTTGAAACTGTGTTTTTGATTTCAAAGTTCAAGTCATTAATGTCAATTGTGAGCAGCAGATGAGTGAGCACTGATCCTTGTGGAACCCAACTTTCTGCCAATCTGAATAACTACCCTTTTACATAAGAACTAGGAGCAGGAGTCGGCCATTCAGCACCCTAGCCCGCTCTGCCATTCAATACGATCACGTCTGATCTCCTCTCGGCCTCAACTCCAATTTCCTGCCCGTTCTCCATAACCCTTCAACCCACTGATTTAAACTCTGTCTATCTCCTCCTAAAATTACTCACTGTCCCAGCATCCTCCGCACTCTGGGGCAGTGAATTACTCACTGTCCCAGCATCCTCCGCACTCTGGGGCAGTGAATTACTCACTGTCCCAGCATCCTCCGCACTCTGGGGCAGTGAATTACTCACTGTCCCAGCATCCTCCGCACTCTGGGGCAGTGAATTACTCACTGTCCCAGCATCCTCCGCACTCTGGGGCAGTGAATTACTCACTGTCCCAGCATCCTCCGCACTCTGGGGCAGTGAATTACTCACTGTCCCAGCATCCTCCGCACTCTGGGGCAGTGAATTACTCACTGTCCCAGCATCCTCCGCACTCTGGGGCAGTGAATTACTCACTGTCCCAGCATCCTCCGCACTCTGGGGCAGTGAATTACTCACTGTCCCAGCATCCTCCGCACTCTGGGGCAGTGAATTACTCACTGTCCCAGCATCCTCCGCACTCTGGGGCAGTGAATTACTCACTGTCCCAGCACCCTCCGCACTCTGGGGCAGTGAATTACTCACTGTCCCAGCATCCTCCGCACTCTGGGGCAGTGAGTTACTCACTGTCCCAGCATCCTCCGCACTCTGGGGCAGTGAATTACTCACTGTCCCAGCATCCTCCGCACTCTGGGGCAGTGAATTACTCACTGTCCCAGCATCCTCCGCACTCTGGGGCAGTGAATTACTCACTGTCCCAGCATCCTCCGCACTCTGGGACAGTGAGTAATTCACTGCCCCAGCATCCTCCGCACTCTGGGGCAGTGAATTACTCACTGTCCCAGCATCCTCCGCACTCTGGGGCAGTGAATTACTCACTGTCCCAGCATCCTCCGCACTCTGGGGCAGTGAATTACTCACTGTCCCAGCATCCTCCGCACTCTGGGGCAGTGAATTACTCACTGTCCCAGCATCCTCCGCACTCTGGGGCAGTGAATTACTCACTGCCCCAGCATCCTCCGCACTCTGGGGCAGTGAATTACTCACTGTCCCAGCATCCTCCGCACTCTGGGGCAGTGAATTACTCACTGTCCCAGCATCCTCCGCACTCTGGGGCAGTGAATGCCACAGATTCATAACCCTTTGAGAGAAGTAATTTTTCCTCATCTGTGTTTTAAATCCGCTACCCTTCATCACTATGACCTCTGGTTCTAGATTGTCCCACAAGAGGAAGCATCCGCACTGTCTACTTTGTCAATACCTTTTAATATCTTGTATACCTCAGTTAGATTTTGTTTAGTATTCTATGATCTATTTCAAAAGAAACTTTTTGAATATTCTGGCTATAGGTGAACGTGATTTTACGCTGTAACAAGTCTGTATGTCGTATGCCACTTTCCTTGAATAGTGTTGCGATTAAATGAATATTAATTAAAACTCCTCAAATGCTTTTGTGAAACACCGACACTGAGGAAATGACTAAAATTAGACCAGAAAACCCATTATAGTTGCCAGTGAAACCAAAATGATGATTATATCATAGCTAGAAGATCTCGATGACTGCAATACTGTCATGTGCGAGTGACATTAATTTCTTGCTGCCCTAACTGTGTTTTTTTTTAATTTCAGGGACTATTGGATTTTTTGCCTGTTTTTGGTTCGTCAACAAGATTTATAGTGTCGTGAAGGTTGATTAATAATGATTCCGTGTGGAGCAGACTCTGATGTGCATTTTCTTTTTCTTTGCATTTAAGATATTTATCATATAGCTTCAATTCCTGAAAATTTTCTAGAGAACTTTATTCCCTTTTAATTACAAATTTAGTATAATAATAACAATAACAATAGTTTAGTTCACAGTCACTGTCAATTTGCAATCATGTACTTATGGTTAAAGTAACAGGTCAGGGAAAGCTTGGGCTGGCAACTGTAAATTCAGAAGCCTGTAATTCAGCACATTGGTTTTGATCTTTTCATGTTGGTTTTAGTGCATGCTTGGGCTCGCTGTCCAGTTCCCTGCCATTGGTGGGTTGGCCTGGCCCAGCAGGAGGGCATGATGGATGTGTAGACACAGATTTCCAAAACTGCATCATATGAGGCAACAACGGCACCCTCCGGTTTCCAGTGCACCCTTGCGCCAGTCAAGGCTTCTCACTGGTAGCACAAGGTGGAGGAATGACCCCTGCTGTGTTTATTCCAAAGAGTCCAGTCACTGTGTCCTGGTACTTCCCAGTTCCAAAGCTTGTGCTTAAATAGGTGATTGAATAATTCTACTAAAATTAATATTTAAGTTCTATTAGAAATTGCAATAATATCACTTGATTGTACATAGACCCTTTGCCCTTTCCTTTCTAATGTAAATACATATGGAGTTACGTAAACTAATGCTTCCCCTTCTATTTCAAATTAGATTTGACATTGTTCCCACTTCCCCAAAAGCTGCAAATTTGATGTTCTTTTATCTGTATTTTCTTGTACTGTGACATTTTGTAAATAGTCCCAAGATCCACATTAATTTGAGCAAGGGTATGCTGATTACGTATCACATTAACTGGTATGTTAAATAGCACAGATTGGTGGCTTTGTTATCTATCCGCAGTGCCTGATTATGTCTTGAAAATATACCAATTTTTGTTCAATAAACTTGAGATGAATCACCTTCTTTCGCCCAGCTTTTTTCTTAAGATTGGATTTGGATTGGATTTTGTTTATTGTCACGTGTACTGAGGTACAGTGAAAAGTATTTTACGACGAGCAGCTCAACAGATCATTAAGTACATGGGAAGAAAAGGAAATAAAAGAAAATACATAATAGGGCAACACAAGGTACACAATGTAACTACATAGACACCGGCATCGGGTTAAGCATACAGGGGTGCAGTGTTAATGAGGTCAGTCCATAAGAGGGTCGTTAATAAGGACTCACTATAAATGTTTCACTTTTTCAATCATTTACAGGGAAATAGTTTCAGATTCTGTTCAGTGTTTTTACATTTACAAATTTCACCATTTGAACTTGCCAGACTTTTATTAAACATGAAACATGTACACACCGGTTGTAAACACAGAATTTGACACTTACCAAAACTCAAAAGGCAGTTTTGAAATGAAAGCTAGACTATAGAAGTATAGGAATAAAAACTTTACTCAAATAATAATGAAAATCTGTTACTCCTTGGGTCATAGAACATAGAACGATACAGCGCAGTACAGGCCCTTCGGCCCTCGATGTTGCACCGACATGGGAAGTCAAAAACTAAAGGCCATCTAACCTACACTATGCCATTATCATCCATATGCTTATCCAATAAACTTTTAAATGCCCTCAATGTTGGCGAGTTCACTACTGTTGCAGGTAGGGTATTCCACGGCCTCACCACTCTTTGCGTAAAAAACCTACCTCTGACGTCTGTCCTATATCTATTACCCCTCAATTTAAGGCTATGTCCCCTCGTGCTAGCCACCTCCATCCGCGGGAGAAGGCTCTCACTGTCCACCCTATCTAACCCTCTGATCATTTTGTATGCCTCTATTAAGTCACTTCTTAACCTTCTCTCTAACGAAAACAACCTCAAGTCCATCAGCCTTTCCTCATAAGATTTTCCCTCCATACCAGGCAACATCCTGGTAAATCTACTCTGCACCCGTTCCAAAGCTTCCACGTCCTTCCTATAATGAGGCGACCAGAACTGTACGCAATACTCCAAATGCGGCCGTACCAGAGTTTTGTACAGCTGCAACATGACCTCATGGCTCCGGAACTCAATCCCTCTACCAATAAAGGCCAACACACCATAGGCCGCCTTCACAACCCTATCTACCTGGGTGGCAACTTTCAGGGATCTATGTACATGGACACCGAGATCCCTCTGCTCATCCAGACTGCTAAGAATGTTACCATTAGCCAAATATTCCGCATTCCTGTTATTCTTTCCAAAGTGAATCACCTCACACTTCTCTACATTAAACTCCATTTGCCACCTCTCAGCCCAGCTCTGCAGCTTATCTATGTCCCTCTGTAACCTGCAACATCCTTCCACACTGTCTACAACTCCACCGACTTTAGTGTCGTCTGCAAATTTACTCACCTCACTTCTGTGCCCTCCTCTAGGTCATTTATAAAAATGACAAACAGCAACGGCCCCAGAACAGATCCTTGTGGTACGCCACTCATAACTAAACTCCATTCTGAACATTTGCCATCAACCACCACTCTCTGTCTTCTTTCAACTAGCCAATTTCTGATCCACATCTCTAAATCACCCTCAATCCCCAGTCTCCGTATTTTCTGCAATAGACGACCGTGGGGAACCTTATCAAACGCTTTACTGAAATCCATATACACCACATCAACTGCTCTACCCTTGTCTACCTGTTCAGTCACCTTCTCAAAGAACTCTATAAGGTTTGTGAGGCATGACCTACCCTTCACAAAACCATGCTGACTATCCCTAATCATATTATTCCTATCTAGATGATTATAAATCGTATCTCTTGTAATCCTCTCCAAGACTTTACCCACAACAGACGTGAGGCTCACCGGCCTATAGTTACCGGGGTTATCTCTACTCCCCTTCTTGAACAAAGGGACCACATAATGAAGACTATCTAAAATTTTCAAGATTAAGGATGATAGATTTTGTTGGTTAAGGGCATTGAGAGGTATGGGACAAAGACAAGTATATGGCTTTCATATGGCAGTATATGGCTCGCACCAACACGGGGCCCACCAGATCCGCATACTTTTTATAAAATTCCACCGGGAACCCGTCCGGCCCCGGCGCCTTACCTGACTGCATTTGTCCAATCCCCCCTGACTAGCTCCTCCAACTCTATCGGCGCCCCCAGCCCCTCTACCAGCTCCTCTTGAACCCTTGGGAAACATAGCCTGTTCATGAAGCTCTCCATCCCCCCTCTCCCCATCGGAGGTTCTGACCGGTACAGTTCCTCGTAGAAGTCCCTAAAGACCCCATTTACTTCTGTCCCCTTCTGCACTGCATTCCCACCCCTATCCGTCACTCCACCAATTTCCCTAGCCGCATCTCGCCTGCGGAGCTGATGCGCCAACATCCTGCTCGCCTTCTCCCCATACTCATATACCGCGCCCTGCGACCTCCTCCACTGTGTCTCCGCCTTTCTGGTGGTCAACAAGTCAAATTTGGCCTGCAAACTACGCCGTTCCCCCAGCAACCCCTCCTCCGGTGCCTCCGCGTATCTCCTGTCCACATCCAGGAGCTCCCTCACCAGTCTCTCTCTTTCCTTCCTCTCCCTCCTTTCCCTGTGGGCCCGGATGGAGATCAGCTCCCCCCGGATCACTGCTTTCAGAGCCTCCCGGACCATCCCCACCCGGACCTCCCCCGTGTCGTTGGTATCCAGATACCCCTCAATACTTCCACGGACCCTCCTACACACCTCATCAGCCAGCATCCCCACATCCAGGCACCAGAGCGGGCGCTGGTCCCACACCTCCCCCATCTCCAGATCAACCCAGTGCAGAGCATGGTCTGAAATTGCTATGGCCGAATACTCTGCATCCTGCACCTTCGGGATCAATCCCCTGCTCAGGACGAAAAAATCTATTCGGGAATAAATCCTATGGACATGGGAGAAAAAGGAATACTCCCGCGCTCTCGGCCTCCCAAACCTCCAGGGATCCTCCCATCTGGTTCATAAACCCCCTCAGCACTTTGGCCACCGCCGGTCTCCTACCCGTCCTTGAACTGGACCGGTCCAGTGGGGGATCCAGCACTGTGTTAAAGTCTCCCCCCATGATCAGGCCCCCTGCCTCCAGGTCCGGAATGCGGCCCAACAATCGCCTCATGAAGCCAGCATCATCCCAATTCGGGGCATATACACTAACCAGCACCACCTTCTCTCCCTGCAGCCTACCCTTCACCATAATATATCTGCCCTCCTTGTCCGACACCACCTCAGCCGCCTCGAACGCCACCCTCTTCCCCACCAGAATCGCCACCCCCCGGTTCTTCGCATCCAATCCTGAGTGAAAAACCTGCCCCACCCACCCCTTCCTCAGATGAACCTGGTCCGCCACCTTCAAGTGGGTCTCCTGGAGCATAGCCACGTCCGCCTTCAGCCCCTTCAGATGAGAAAATGCCCTAGTTCTCTTAACCGGCTCATTCAGTCCCCTCACGTTCCAGGTAATCAGCCAGATCAGAGGGCAACCTGCCCCTCTCCCCTGCCGGCTAGCCATAGCTTATCGACTGCTCGCCCCAGGCCAGCTCGCCCCGCCCGACCCGTTCCCCATGGCGATAATGCCTCTCCTCTACCCCCCCGGCCCACACCAGCTCCTTCCTGGCCATTCCAGCAGCAACCCGGTATCCCCCCCCACCCCCCCCAGGCTAGGACCCCTCCTAGCCGCGACGCACCCTCCATGGTACTTCCGTGAGTCAGCTGACTTCTGCTGACCCGGCAGCTCCCGCCAAAACCCATCTCCTCCCGGCATGGGGTCATCCCCCTCTTGCCACACCTCCTTGGCACCGCTTCAGCGCGGGAAAGAAAACCAGTGAAGGCCACGCCCCCACCTCCAGCTCCGCCCCCCACTGCCCCGCAGCGCGGACATCCAGAGGAAAGCCCGCGCTTTCAGACTGCCACACCCCACCCTTCTGACACAGCTCCTCAAAATCCAGTTTCACCCCAACCCCCAGCCCCGTACAGAAGAGAACATATAAAGCACATACCCCCAACATTCCCCACATACCCCACACCCATACCCAACAGACAAACCCACCCGGAAACAGAGCAAAAAGAAAACCAGCATAAGAATAACACCTGTCAAAATTGAAGAACAGCAAAAGCGAAAACAGCAACGGCCATAGTGTGTCCCCAGACCCTAGTTTGAGTCCAGCTTCTCCGCCTGTACAAAGGCTCACGCCGCCTCCGGGGACTCGAAGTAGTGGTGCCGGTCCTTATATGTCACCCACAGGCGCGCAGGCTGCAGCATTCCAAACCTGACCTGCTTGGCATGCAGCACCGCCTTCGTCCAGTTGAACCCGGCCCTCCGCTTTGCCACCTCCGCACTCCAGTCCTGGTAGATCCTCACTACCGAATTCTCCCACTTGCTGCTCCTCTCTTTCTTGGCCCAGCGCAGCACACACTCCCGGTCACTGAATCGATGGAACCGCACCAGCACCGCCCGCGGGGGTTCATTTGCCTTAGGCCTCCTGGCCAGCACTCTGTGCGCTCCCTCAAGCTCCAGGGGCAAATGGAAGGACCCCGCTCCCATCAACGATCTCAACATTGTGGTCACATACGCCGGGAGATCCGACCCCTCCAGCCCCTCCGCCAGGCCCAGGATCCTCAAATTCTTTCGCCTCGTGCGAACGTCCAGCTCCTCCAAGCGGTCTTGCCACTTTTTGTGAAGTGCCTCGTGCAACTCCACTTTCCCCACGAGGACCACGGCCTCCTCCCTCTCAGCGGCCTGCTGCTGTAACTCCCGAATAGACACCTCCTGGGCCGCCTGGGTCTCAAGCAGCTTGTTGGTAGTCGCATTCAGGGAGTCCAGCAACTCAGCCTTCAGCTCCGCAAAACAGCGCAGAAGAGCAGCTTGCTGCTCCTGCGCCCACTTCCACCAGTCCTCGGGTGCTCCACCGGCCGCCATTTTGTCTTTCTTCCCCTGCTTTTCTTGGGGAGCTGCTGCAGCTTTTTCCTTTGCCCCCCTCCGGGTGAGCACCATAAATTATGGGGAATGCTCCTCTAGACACCTTCCCCCACTGGGATTCGTCGGGACAGCGTCGACTGCTGCTAGAATTCAGCTTTCATAAAGGCCCTCAAGTCAGCTTGAGAAATCTGAGCTGGCCCTTCCCCCGTCTGCCTGCTTGTAGAGGCTCTTGTTTGCTGCTGCTTCCGCCCAATCTTGCACTGTTTCTGAGGGTCTGATAACCCAGAAACATACTATTCCTGGGGGAAAGTACTCCTTGAACATTCACCAACGGCTTTTCATCGAAATTCCAACCCGTGCCGCCCAAAAAAGAGCTCTTTTCTGTAACCTTGGGCAGGAGCTGCCACTGTGTGCTCACTCACGTCATGCTGCACACTGGAAGTCCGACACTCAGTGATTTGACCTCCACAACGTTCTGTGGCAAAGAGTTCCACAGATTAACCACCCTCTAGCTGAAGAAATTCTTCCTCATCTCTGTTTTAAAGGCCATGATGTGGAGATGCCGGCGTTGGACTGGGGTGAGCACAGTAAGAAGTCTTACAACACCAGGTTAAAGTCCAACAGGTTTGTTTCAAACACGAGCTTTCGGAGCACGGCTCACCTGAAGAAGGAGCCGTGCTCCGAAAGCTCGTGTTTGAAACAAACCTGTTGGACTTTAACCTGGTGTTGTAAGACTTCTTACTGTTTTAAAGGATCATCCCTTTAGTCTGAGATGGTGTCCTCTGGTTCTAGTTTTTCCTACAAGTGGAAACAGCCTCTCCATATCCACTCTACCCAGGCCTCGCAGTATCCTGTATGTTTCAATAAGATCCCCCCCTCATCCTTCTAAACTCCAACGAACACAGATCCAGAGTCCTCAACTGTTCCTCATACGACAAGCTCTTCATTCCAGGAATTATTCTTGTGAACCTTGTTTGGATCCTTTCCAAGGCCAGCACATCCTTCTTAGATACGGGGCCCAAACTGCTCACAATATTCCAAATGGGGTCTGACCAGAGCCTTATACAGCCTCAGAAGTACATCCCTGGTCTTGTATTCTAGCCCTTTTGACATGAATGCTATCATTGCATTTGCCTTCCTAACTGCTGACTCAACCTGCACGTTAACCTTAAGAGAATCATGAACAAGGACTCCCAAGTCCCTTTGTGCTTCTGATTTCCTAAGCATTTTCCCATTTAGAAAATAGTCTATGCCTAAATTCCTCCTTCCAAAGTGCATAACCTCACACTTTTCCACATTGTATTTCACCTGCCACTTAATTGCCCACTCTCCTAGCCTGTCCAAATCCTTCTACAGCCCCCTTGCTTCCTCAATACTATCTGCAGAAGCCAAGTATTTCTAATACACCTAATATAGGTAAAAAATAGCTGTTTAAGCATAAATATTAATTCCCTGTTTTAAAATTAAAGAAAACACATATTTTGCAAACTCATTGTCATAGTTTTAAAGTAACACAGAAGTCTGATAAGACAAACACTTTTCATTACATTTCTCCAAGGACAGGGGCTGAATCCATGGCAACGAGGTGGCAGGAGTGAAGGTTCTACAGTTCTCACGCCGTTCGAGATTGGGGTGAATCACATCCCATGACTTATACAAGCTGAAACATTTTAGACTATGTTGCCTTGTTTTTAATAAATGGACAGTTAGAACATCGAATCAAATATATATTTGATTCCAACATTCTCAAAACAACAATTTTATAAAAGCAGCATAATTTACTATTACTAGATTGAAATAGACAGTTTGAATTATATTTTCGGAGTCATGTCCAGCATGGCATGACGAGATAGCATGAGGTCTCCATTGTTACAGTAGTCAGGTCAGCATTAGACCAGTTTTTGCTGGTTTTGATAAAGCACAATATCACATTCTTTAACATGTACAAGTAGGCAGACAGGCAACAATTAGAAGTAATGTTACATATTGAAGATGGACAGCTTGCCATCAAATCAAATGTGTTTGAGTCTAATCCAAACCAATTAGGATTATATTGGGGTGTAATCAGATCGCTTAAGACAGATATGAAATAATATAACAATAGACGATTTTGCCGCCATTTTAGAGAGTTAGGGTAGGGTTAGGTTAGGTTAGAGAGAAAGGGTTAGAAAGAGAGAGAAAGAGTTTTAGGCATCTAAACTTTGATCTGAACTATTCACTGCCTCTCTGTATTCATATTTCATTTTCAGACTTTGACTTCAGACTTTGACTTCAGACTTTGACTTTTAAAAGTTATGTTTCGAGCTGTTTGTCTAAGAAGATAATTCCTGTGATTCTTTGAAAGCTTCAAATTGTCTACGAATTGCCTTTTAAATGACTTTCAAGTTGTAATCAATAGAAGACAAATAAAACAATTCTTATTTGCACCTGACAAGTTTTAACTTGAATTTCTACAGAGTTCCAGTAATCGCAAAGTGCAGCTGGTAACCTTGAATTGATGGTTTCAAAATCCCTCAACTGACACAGTCTAAAATCCTTCACTGTCCCTCTACAGATCATTGTATCATCTGCAAACTTAGCAACATTGCCTTCAGTTCCTTCTTCCAGATCATTAATGTATATTGTGAAAAGTTGTGGTCCCAGCACAGACCCCTGAGGCACACCACTAGTCACCGGCTGCCATTCTGAAAAAGATCCCCACTCTCTGCCTTCTGCCAGTCAGCCAATCCTCTATCCATGCCAGGATCTTACCCGTAACACCATGAGCTCTTAACTTATTTAATAGTCTCCTGTGTGGCACCTTGTCAAACGCCTTCTGGAAATCTAAATAAATCACGTCCACTGGTTCTCCTTTGTCCAACTTCCTTGTTGCCCCCTCAAAGAACTCTAACAGATTTGTCAGACATGACCTCCCTTTGACAAAGCCGTGCTGACTCAGTCCTATTTTATCAAGTACTTTCAAGTACTTTGTGATCTCGTCTTTAATAACAGACTCAAAAATCTTACAAATGACCGAAGTCAGGGTAACCGGCCTATAATTTCCCGTCTTCTGCCTCCCTCCCTTCTTAAACAGGGGTGTTACATTATCCACCGTCCAGTCCTCTGGGACCCTTCTTGCCTCCAGTTATTCCCGAAAGAACATCACCAATCCCTCCACAATCTCCTCAGCTACCTCTTTTAGAATGCTGGGGTGTAGTCCATCCGGTCCAGGTGACTTATCCACCTTCAGACCTTTCAGTTTCCCCAGAACCTTCTCCTTAGTGATGGCCACTGCACTCACCTCTGCCCCCTGGTTCTCCTGGAGCTCTGGCTTCTCACTGGTGTCTTCCACCACGAAGACTGATGCAAAGTAACTATTCAGTTTGTCTGCCATTTTTTTTGTTTCCTATTATTACTTCTGCAAGATCTTTGCCCATTAAATGAATCTAAATCCCTGTGTCAACTTTGTGTGGTTTTCACAGCTCAATTTCCAACCTCTCTTTGCCTCATCAGCAAATTCAGCAATTTATCCAATTCGATGATGTAAATTGTGAATAGTTGAAGCCCCAGTGCTGATCACTGCAGCATTCCACTTCTGGTCGACCTTGCCAGCCCAAACATGACCTACTTACCCCGATTCTCTGCTTCCTGTTTGCTAACCAATCTTCTATCCATGCTAATATGTTACCAACCAACCATAAGTTCTTGTTTTGTGTACCCCTGTAAATTTTGCCTTTTCAAGCAAAGATCATGCATTTATATAGAACCAGTCATAACCTCAGGGTATCCTTAAGGCTTAATAGACATTGAACTGTTTTTGAATTGTAGTCAATAGAATAATGAAGAGGGTGGAACGATGGCGCAGTGGTTAGCAAGTCCCGGGTCAGTGTCCGCGTGGAGTTTGCACATGTTCCCGTGTATGCATGGGTCTCACACCCACAACCCAAAAATGTACAGGTAGGTGGATTGGTCACACTAAATTGCCCCTTAATAAAAAAAATAGAGTAACAAAGGAAAAATCGCAGCAACATTTTCAACAGCGGAGCCTTTCGATGAGAATGGGACCAGATCAGATCATTGATTTCTATTGTTGTTGCTTCAGTGGTGTGGAAAGGAAAATGCCCTCAGTACTGACCCTCTGACAGTGTGGCACTCCCTCAGTACTGACCCTCTGACAGTGCAGCACTCCCTCAGTACTGACCCTCTGACAGAGCGGCACTCTCTCAGTACTGACCCTCTGACAGTGCAGCACTCCCTCAGTATTGCTCCACCCACAGTGTGGCACTCCCTCAGTACTAACCCTCTGACAGTGCGGCACTCCCTCAGTACTGACCCTCTGACAGTGCAGCACACCCTCAGTACTGACCCCCTGACAGTGCGGCACCCCCTCAGTACTGACCCTCTGACAGTGCGGCACTCCCTCAGTACTGACCCTCTGACAGTGCGGCACTCCCTCAGTACTGACCCTCTGACAGTGCGGCACTCCCTCAGTACTGACCCTCTGACAGTGCGGAACTCCCTCAGTACTGACCCTCTGACAGTGCGGCACTCCCTCAGTACTGACCCTCTGACAGTGCAGCACTCCCTCAGTACTGACCCTCTGACAGTGCGGCACTCCCTCAGTACTGACCCTCTGACAGTGCAGCACTCCCTCAGTACTGACCCTCTGACAGTGCGGTACTCCCTCAGTACTGACCCTCTGACAGTGCAGCACTCCCTCAGTACTGACCCTCTGACAGTGCGGCACTCCCTCAGTACTGACCCTCTGACAGTGCAGCACTCCCTCAGTATTGCTCCACCCACAGTGCGGCACTCCCTCAGTACTAACCCTCTGACAGTGCGGCACTCCCTCAGTACTGACCCTCTGACAGTGCAGCACACCCTCAGTACTGACCCCCTGACAGTGCGGCACCCCCTCAGTATTGATCCTCTGACAGTGCGGTACTCCCTCAGTACTGACCCTCTGACAGTGCGGTACTCCCTCAGTACTGACCCTCTGACAGTGCAGCACTCCCTCAGTACTGACGCTCTGGCAGTGCGGCACTCTCTCAGTACTGACCCTCTGACAGTGCGGCTCTCCTTCAGTACTGACCCTCTGACAGTGCGGCGCTCCCTCAGTACTGATCCTCTGACAGTGCGGCACTCCCTCAGTACTGACCCTCTGACAGTGCGGCGCTCCCTCAGTACTGATCCTCTGACAGTGCGGCACTCCCTCAGTACTGACCCTCTGACAGTGCAGCACTCCCTCAGTACTGATCCTCTGACAGTGCAGCACACCCTCAGTACTGACCCCCTGACAGTGCGGCTCTCCCTTAGTACTGACCCTCTGACAGTGCAGCACTCCCTCAGTACTGACCCTCTGACAGTGCAGCGCTCCCTCAGTACTGACCCTCTGACAGTACGGCACTCCCTCAGTACTGACCCTCTGTCGGTGCGGCACTCCCTCAGTACTGACCCTCTGACAGTGCGGCACTCCCTCAGTACTGACCCTCTGACAGTGCGGCACTCCCTCAGTACTGACCCTCTGACAGTGCGGCACTCCCTCAGCACTGACCCTCTGACAGTGCGGCACTCCCTCAGTACTGACCCTCTGACAGTGCAGCACTCCCTCAGTACTGACCCTCTGACAGTGCGGCACTCCCTCAGTACTGACCCTCTGACAGTGCAGCACTCCCTCAGTACTGACCCTCTGACAGTGCGGCGCTCCCTCAGTACTGACCCTCTGACAGTGCAGCGCTCCCTCAGTACTGACCCTCTGACAGTGCAGCACTCCCTCAGTACTGACCCTCTGACAGTGCAGCACTCCCTCAGTACTGACCCTCTGACAGTGCGGCATTCCCTCAGTACTGACCCTCTGACAGTGCGGCACTCCCTCAGTACTGACCCTCTGACAGTGCAGCACTCCCTCAGTACTGACCCTCTGACAGTGCAGCACTCCCTCAGTACTGACCCTCTGACAGTGCGGCGCTCCCTCAGTACTGACCCTCTGACATTGCGGCACTCCCTCAGTACTGACCCTCTGACAGTGCGGCACTCCCTCAGTACTGACCCTCTGACAGTGCCGCACTCCCTCAGTACTGACCCTCTGACAGTGCGGCACTCCCTCAGTACTGACCCTCTGACAGTGCGGCACTCCCTCAGTATTGATCCTCTGACAGTGCGGCACTCCCTCAGTACTGACCCTCTGACAGTGCGGCACTCCCTCAGTACTGACCCTCTGACAGTGCGGCACTCCCTCAGTACTGACCCTCTGACAGTACAGCACTCCCTCAGTACTGACCCTCTGACAGTGCGGCACTCCCTCAGTACTGACCCTCTGACAGTGCGGCACTCCCTCAGTACTGACCTCTGACAGTGCGGCACTCCCTCAGTACTGACCCTCTGACAGTGCGGCACTCCCTCAGTACTGACCCTCTGACAGTACAGCACTCCCTCAGTACTGACCCTCTGACAGTACAGCACTCCCTCAGTACTGATCCTCTGACAGTGCAGCAATCTCTCAGTACTGACCCTCTGACAGAGCGGCTCTCCTTCAGTACTGACCCTCTGACAGTGCGGCGCTCCCACAGTACTGATCCTCTGACAGTGCGGCACTCCCTCAGTACTGATCCTCTGACAGTGCGGAACTCCCTCAGTACTGACCCTCTGACAGTGCAGCTCTCCCTCAGTACTGACCCTCTGACAGTGCAGCACTCCCTCAGTACTGATCCTCTGACAGTGCAGCACTCCCTCAGTACTGACCCTCTGACAGTGCAGCACTCCCTCAGTACTGACCCCCTGACAGTGCGGCACTCCCTCAGTACTGATCCTCTGACAGTGCGGTACTCCCTCAGTACTGACCCTCTGACAGTGCGGCACTCCCTCAGTACTGACCCTCTGACAGTGCGGTACTCCCTCAGTACTGATCCTCTGACAGTGCAGCACTCTCTCAGTACTGACCCTCTGACAGTGCGGCTCTCCTTCAGTACTGACCCTCTGACAGTGCGGCGCTCCCTCAGTACTGATCCTCTGACAGTGCGGCACTCCCTCAGTACTGATCCTCTGACAGTGCGGCACTCCCTCAGTACTGACCCCCTGACAGTGCGGCTCTCCCTCAGTACTGACCCTCTGACAGTGCAGCACTCCCTCAGTACTGACCCTCTGACAGTGCAGCTCTCCCTCAGTACTGACCCTCTGACAGTGCAGCACTCCCTCAGTACTGACCCTCTGACAGTGCAGCACACCCTCAGTACTGACCCCCTGACAGTGCGGCACTCCCTCACTACTGATCCTCTGACAGTGTGGCACTCCCTCAGTACTGACCCTCTGACAGTGCGGCACTCCCTCAGTACTGACCCTCTGACAGTGCGGCGGTCCCTCAGTACTGACCCTCTGACAGTGCGGCACTCCCTCAGTACCGACCCTCTGACAGTGCGGCATTCCCTCAGTACTGACCCTCTGACAGTGCGGCACTCCCTCAGTACTGACCCTCTGACAGTGCGGCGGTCCCTCAGTACTGACCCTCTGACAGTGCGGCACTCCCTCAGTACCGACCCTCTGACAGTGCGGCGGTCCCTCAGTACTGACCCTCTGACAGTGCGGCACTCCCTCAGTACCGACCCTCTGACAGTGCGGCATTCCCTCAGTACTGACCCTCTGACAGTGCGGCTCCCTCAGTACTGACCCCCTGACAGTGCGGCACTCCCTCAGTACTGACCCTCTGACAGTGCGGCACTCCCTCAGTACTGACCCTCTGACAGTGCGGCACTCCCTCAGTAGTGACCCACTGACAGTGCGGCACTCCCTCAGTACTGACCCTCTGACAGTGCGGCACTCCCTCAGTACTGACCCTCTGACAGACGCGCACTCCCTCAGTACTGACCCTCTGACAGTGCGCCCTCCCTCAGTACTGATCCTCTGACAGTGCGGCACTCCCTCAGTACTGACCCTCTGACAGTGCAGCGCTCCCTCAGTACTGACCCTCTGACAGTGCGGCACTCCCTCAGTACTGACCCTCTGACAGTGCGGCACTCCCTCAGTACTGACCCTCTGACAGTGCGGCACTCCCTCAGTACTGACCCTCTGACAGTGCGGCACTCCCTCAGTACTGACCCTCTGACAGTGCGGCACTCCCTCAGTACTGACCCTCTGACAGTGCGGCACTCCCTCAGTACTGACCCTCTGACAGTGCGGCACTCCCTCAGTACTGACTCTCTGACAGTGCGGCGCTCCCTCAGTACTGACCCTCTGACAGTGCAGCACTCCCTCAGTACTGACCCTCTGACAGTACAGCACTCCCTCAGTACTGACCCTCTGACAGTGCGGCACTCCCTCAGTACTGACCCTCTGACAGTGCGGCACTCCCTCAGTACTGACCCTCTGACAGTGCGGCACTCCCTCAGTACTGACCCTCGGACAGTGCGGCACTCCCTCAGTACTGACCCTCGGACAGTGCGGCACTCCCTCAGTACTGACCCTCTGACAGTGCGGCTCTCCACCCTCACAACCCGTAATACAGTTGTCTCCTTCCACAGATGCTGTCCTCGGGAGCGTTATCCTCTCTTTGCCTCCTCCACAGCTCCAATGTTGCAGCATTGTGACTGGCTCTCTCGTCTGCCTGGCACACTCACTCTTTCATTAAAGTACGGCTGGTGCCTCTCAGAAAAACGTTAATAAACCTCGGGAATGGATAATCTGTGGCTCAACTGTTTACTGTGCCCTTCACAGTAAAACAATCTGAGAGGCATCTGTTCACCTTTGTGTTTGGTGTGGTCCTGCTCATTCGATCCTTCGATAAGCAGCTCACGCCTGCCACCTCCTGGTGACTCAGCCTCATCTTCACTCGGATTCAGATTCTTCAAAGTTGGCAAAAGAAGGAAAGGCAACTTCAGGAGCTGTTTATTGTAATGCAGCAGCTTGTTATCTGGACTGTGCTGCCTGCAGAGGAAGCAGATTCATTCACAGCTTTCAAAAGGAAATGGGTTAAGTTCTCGAAAATAAAAACAATCACAGGGCTCTGGGTAGAGGGCAGGTGAATACAGTAGTAGCTCTTCAGAGAGCTCGCAGAGAGGTGATGGCTAATAATGATCATCTCTCTTTATTAGCGTTGCAAGTAGGCTTACATTAACACTGCAATGAAGTTGGAGGTCCGGTGGCGGCTACGAAGGAGTGAGTCGTACATTTGGTGGCTCCCGCTCGGTTCAGACTTTTGGACCTTTTCCCCCGATTTTCTACTGGATTTGGACTGGAAAACTGAAGACAGGCAATTGTCTACTGCATTCCCACATCGGTACATGGAGAGGCAGAAACAGAAAGACAGAGAAGGCTTGGGCTGAAGCTGCTGTGGGAGACAACATGGCGGAGGACCGGACCTCTGGATGTCGACCCAGTGGTCAACGGAGCAGCTGATGCAAGTTATTCAGGAAGGCTTTGCTAAGCAGAAACGGGACTGCTTGGACCCAATTAAAGGGGCAATTGAGCGGTTGGAGCTTAGATTGGACGGCCAAGATCGGGCGATCCAGAAGGTGGAGAAGGCGCTGGCTGAGCAGGAGGAACATCAAACTGCGTTGGAGTTGGAGGTGGGGATGCTGAGAGACCAGCAGAAGAAGCTCCTGGAGAAGGTGGAGGACCCAGAGAATAGGTCCCGCCGGCAGAACTTGAGAATCGTTGGGCTCCCGGAGGGGTCTGAAGGAGTGGACGCTGGGGCAGACATGTTTGAGAAGCTGCTGGGGGATGGGGCATTCTCCCGACCCTTGGAGGTGGACAGGGTGCACAGAGCGCTCGCGAGGAAGCCGTGAACGGGTGACCCCCCGAGGGCAATGGTGGTGAGATTCCACAGGTACTTGGATAAGGAGAGCATTCTGCAGTGGGCCAAGCAGACACGGAGCTGTAAGTGGGACAACAGTATCCTGCGGATCGACCAATACCCGAGTGTGGAGGTGGCCAGGAGAAGAGCGGGATTCAACCAGATACGGTCGATCCTTTTTAAGAAAAAGGTGAAGTTCGGACTGTTGTATCCAGCCCGTCTCTGGGTCACGTACGAGGAACAGCACTTTTATTTCGAGTCGCCTGAAGACGCGCTGGACTTCGTGAAAAGGAAAGGACTGGTGGTGGACTGAGAACTATTGAACTTTGCTGCAATGTTCATGGGTTTTTTTGTTTTCTTTTCGTTTCTCTGTTCTTTTTTTAAAAAAGTTTCTCATTTTTCGTTTTGTGGAAGCTGTCTGTAATGCCTTCTGTATTGATTTGGGACCAGTGGCAGAGCTGAGTGAGTTAAGGTTTCCATTTGCACTGTTGGGGGATGGAGGTGTGCTTGTTTAGATTTTGGTGTTTTTCTGTCGGGCAATTGTGTGGGGATTGTTTGATGTTGGAGTATGTTTGTATGAGTGGTCAATTGGGGGGAGGGGGGGGGGTAGGTGAGGGTGGGGAGGGAACAATAGGTGGGAGACTAGCCGGCACCAGGATCGGGGCCACCAAGCTAGCTGGGCGGGCTAGCTGACGGAAGCGCGGGGGGGGGGGGGGATGCATATGTTCGGTTTATCAAAGGGGTTGGGTTACAGAGTGTTGTTACTAGGGGGGGAAGGGGGTAAATATTCTGCTGACGAGGGAGGGACTTGGGCGAAGGGATGGAGAGGAGGTTGGGGGCAGAGGCTGCCCCTGGGTGCGGGCCGGTGGAGGCACGGAGCATGGGCTGGAGGCTGGCCCAAGAAAGAGGATGGCTGATTGGCGAGGGGGGGGGGGGGGCAATGAGTCCTCCACCTAGGCTGATCACCTGGAATGTTCAAGGGTTAAATGGGCCGGTCAAGAGGGCACGTGTGTTCGTGCATCTTAGGGGACTGAAGGCGGACGTGGTAATGTTGCAGGAAACGCACCTTAGAGTAACTGACCAGGTTAGATTGAGGAAAGGCTGGGTCAGTCAGGTCTTTCACTCGGGACTAGATTCAAAGACTAGAGGGGTTGTGATTCAGATCAATAAGCGGGTGGTGTTTGAAGCGGGTGGAATAGTCTCTGATATGGGAGGTCGGTACATTATGGTCAGTGGGAAACTGGAGGGGGTGCAGGTGGTATTATTAAATGTGTATGTGCCAAATTGGGATGATGTGGAGTTTATAAAGAGGATGCTGGGGAAGATACTGGACCTGGACTCGCACAGGTTGGTCATGGGAGGGGACTTCAATATAGTTATTGACCCTGGCTTAGACCGGTCAAGCTCAAACGGGTAGGGTGCCAGCAATGGCTAAGGAACTAAAAGGGTTAATGAGCAGATGGGGGGGGGGTGGATCCATGGAGATTTGGGCAGCCGAGGGTGAAGGAGTTCTCCTACTCACACGTGCATAAAGTGTACTCCCGGATTGATTTATTTATTCTGAGCAGGGCCTTACTGACGGGGGTGGTGGACACGGGGTACTCGGCGATCACAATCTCAGACCATGGTCCCCACTGGGTTGACCTGCAGGTTAGTAAAGACAGTAACCAGCGCCCGCACTGGAGGTTAGATGTGGGACTTTTAGCTGACGAAGGTGTGAGCGGCTGAGGAAATGTATTCAGAACTACCTGCAGGTCAATGACACGGGGGAAATTTCAGCAGCAGTGGTCGGGGAAGCACTGAAGGCGGTGGTCAGAGGGGAGCTGATCTTGAATCGGGCCCATAGGGAGAAGGTGGACAGGGCAGAGACGGACCGACTGGTAAAGGAGATACTACAGATCGATAGGACGCACGTGGATACCCCAGAGGCAGGGCTTTTAAGGGAATGGCAGAGGCTACAGGCGGAGTTCGGCTTGTTAACCGCAGGGAGGGCAGTGGAGCAGCTGAGAAAGGCGAGAGGGGCGATCTATGAGTATGGAGAGAAGGCCAGCAGAATGCTTGCACAGCAGCTCAGAAAGAGGGAGGCAGCCAAGGAGTTAGGAAAAGTAAATGATGGAGATGGGAACCTGGTGGGAGACTCAGCAGGGGTGAATAAGGTGTTTAGGGATTTCTACAGTAGGCTGCACAGGTCGGAACCCCCTATGGGGCTGGAGGGGATGAGGCACTTCTTCGGGGGGGGGGGGGCTGAATTTCCCAAAGGTGGACGGGGAGCTGGTAGAAGGGCTGGGGGCCCCAATTGGGTTGGGAGAGATAGTGGAGGGTCTGAAGGCCATGCAGGCGGGTAAAGCCCCGGGGCCGGACGGGTACCCAGTGGAGTTCTTAAGGTTCTCTGGGATATTGGGGCCGGTGTTGATGAGGATGTTCAATGAGGCAAGGGAGAGAGGGGTGCTGCCCCTGACGATGTCACAGGCCACGATTTTGCTGATTCTGAATCGGGACAAGAACCCGGAGCTGTGTGGGTCCTACAGGCCGATATCCCTGTTGAATGTGGCGCCAAACTGCTAATCAAAATGTTGTCCTCCAGGATTGAGGGTTGTGGTCCAGTTAATGGGGAGGGCCAGACGGGGTTTATTAAAGGCAGGCAGTTGGTGGCCAATGTAAGAAGGTTGTTAACTGTGATCATGGTGCCCCCGGAAGGTAGGGAGGTGGAGGTAGTGATCGCAATGGATGCAGAAAAGGATTTTGATCGGGTAGAATGGGATTATAGAACAGTACAGCACAGAACAGGCCCTTCGGCCCTCGATGTTGTGCCGAGCAATGATCACCCTACTCAAACCCACGTATACACCCTATACCCGTAACCCAAAAACCCCCCCTTAACCTTACTTTTTAGGACACTACGGGCAATTTAGCATGGCCAATCCACCTAACCCGCACATCTTTGGACTGTGGGAGGAAACCGGAGCACCCGGAGGAAACCCACGCACACACGGGGAGGACGTGCAGACTCCGCACAGACAGTGACCCAGCCGGGAACCGAACCTGGGACCCTGGAGCTGTGAAGCATTTATGCTAACCACCATGCTACCGTGCTGCCCTTATCTGTGGGAGGTACTGGGACGTTTCGGATTTGGGTGGGGCTTTATTGACTGGGTCAGGTTGCTGTATCAGGCTCCTGTGGCGAGCGTACGGACGAATAGGACAACATCGGACTATTTTAGACTGGACCGGGGGACGAGACAGGGGTGCCCCCTCTCCCCACTGTTGTTCGCGCCGGCTATAGAGCCATTGGCTATTGCTCTGAGAGCCTCAAGGGGCTGGAAGGGGCTGGTCCGGCGGGGGTGGGGGGGAGCACAGAGTCTCTCTCTATGCAGATGACCTGCTTCTGTATGTATTGGACCCAATAGAGGGGATGGAAGCAATCATGAGGATTCTAGGGGAATTTGGCCGGCTTTCGGGGTATAAGCTAAATATGGGGAAAAGTGAGATGTTTGTGGTCCAGGCGAGGGAACAGGAGAGGCGATTGGGGGAGCTGCCGTTTAGATTACTAGGGAGAAGCTTTAGGTACCGAGGCATCCAAGTGGTGCGGGAATGGGACCAGCTGCATAAATTAAATCTGGCCCGGCTAATAGACCAAATGAAGGACGATTTTCGGAGATGGGATGCGCTTCCGTTGTCATCAGCTGGGAGGGCGCAGACGGTGAAGATGACGGTCCTCCCGAGATTCCTGTTTGTGTTTCAATGTCTCCCCATCTTTATTCCGCGGTCCTTTTTTAAACAGGTCAACAAAGTGATCTCTGGCTTTGTTTGGGCGGGCAAGACCCCGCGGGTAAGGAAGGTAATGCTTGAGCGGAGTCGGGGTGAGGGTGGGCTGGCACTGCCAAATTTTAGGAACTATTACTGGGCAGTGAATATAGCCATGATCAGGAAGTGGGTGGTGGAGGAGGGGTCGGTATGGAGGCGGCTTCATGCAAGGGCACCAGTTTGGGGGCGTTGGTAATGGCGCCTCTGCCATTCCCGCCAGCACGGTACTCCACTTTCCCCATGGTGGTGGCGGCCCTGAGAGTCTGGGGCAATGGAGGAGACATGTGGGAGCAGAGGGAGCATCGGTCTGGGCCCCAATCTGTAATAATCGCGGGTTTGCCCCGGGAAGTATGGATGGGGGTTCCGGATATGGCGGAGAGCAGGGATTGAGAGGATGGGGGATATGTTTATAGAGGGGAGCTTTCCGAGTATGAGGGCGCTGGAGGAGAAGTTTGTGTTGGCGAGAGGAAACAAATTCAGGTATCTGCAGGTGCGGGACTTCCTACGTAAGCAGGTGACCACCTTCCCACTCCTACCGCTGAGGGGGATTCAGGACAGGGTAGTTTCCAGAGGGTGGGTAGGAGAAGGGAGCATCTCGGACATTTACAAGGAACTTATGGGGTCAGAAGAGACGCAGACCGAGGAGCTGAAGCACAAGTGGGAGGAGGAGCTGGGAGGTGAGATAGAGGATGGTCTATGGGCGGACGCATTGAGTAGAGTCAACGCGTCCGCAACATGTGCCAGGCTCAGCCTGATACAGTTTAAGGCTGTTCACTGGGCTCACATGACAGTGGCCGGATGAGCAGATTCTTTGGGGTGGAAGGCAGGTGTGCGGGAGGGCCAGCGAACCATGTCCACATGTTCTGGGCATGTCCGAAGCTTAGGGGATTTTGGCAGGGGTTTGCAGATGTCATGTCCACGGTGTTAAAAACAAGGGTGGCGCTGAGTCCAGAGGTGGCGATTTTCGGGGTGTCGGAAGACCCGGGAATCCAGGAGGAGAAAGAGGCAGACATTCTGGCCTTTGCTTCCCTGGTAGCCCGGAGACGGATACTATTAGCTTGGAGGGACTCAAAGCCTCCGAAATCGGAGACCTGGCTATCGGACATGGCTAGCTTTCTCTGTTTGGAAAAAAATCAAGTTCGCCCTGAGGGTCACTGTTAGGGTTCGCCCGGAGGTGGCAACCGTTCGTCAACTTCTTTGCAGAAAATTAATCATCAGCAGAAGGGGGGGGGGGGGGGGGGGTTAGTTTAGCTTGGAGTAGGGGGTTAATAAAGGTGGGACCTGTAAGGGAGGGAGACGGCTTTTGCACTATGTTTATAGTTTCACGTACATTGTTCATTGTGTTGTTATAATACCAAAAATATCTCAATAAAATGTTTATTTAAAAAAAACAGTGAAAAGCCCCTAGTCGCCACATTCCGGCGCCTGTTCGGGTACACAGAGGGAGAATTAACAATGTCCAATTCACCTAACAGCACGTCTTTTGGGGCTTGTGGGAGGAAACCGGAGCACCCGGAGGAAACCCACACAGACACGGGGAGAATGTGCAGACTCCGCACAGACAGTGACCCAGCAGGTATTGAACCTGGGACCCTGGAGCTGTGAAGTAACTGTGCTACCCACTATGCTGCCGTTCTAGTCTGGTTCCTGTCAGTTTTTATCTCTGGTTCCTGACCTGGTAACAGAGCAATATCCAGAGGAACGATGATGTGTGTTTGGATTAGTGTCTGAAGGGTAATTGACGTGTAATATTTTGGAGGAGACACAGCCTGATCTCATTCTGGTTTTGAGGTACAATGGGGAAAGTTTAAATTTATCGCCTGGTTGTAATTCTGACAATTCAGATCAAATGCAATTTGTAGAAGCTGTTCAATGTAAACTTTCAATTCCATAGCCAAATCATAGTGTGGCCTCACCTCTGCCTTTCTCAATAACCAGCTCCAGCCCCGCAACCCTCTGATTTCTCCGCAAGCATCTAATTCTTTAAAAAAATTCTAATTAAGGGCAATTTGGCCAATTCACCTACATGCACATCTTTTGGGTTGTGGGGGTGAGACCCATGTAGATACTGGGAAAATGTGCAAACTCCACACAGTCAGGGAACTGGGGCTGGGACCGAAACTGGGACCTCGGCGCCGTGAGACAGCAGTGCTAACCACTGTGCCACCGTGCTGTCCCGCACTCATCCAATATTAGGCAGTTCAATATGTTTCTCTATCTTCCACTTTTGTCCTTTCTGGCTTTTGTTTCTACTGTTCTTTACTACCCTCTGATTTATGAGACCATAAGACATAGGAGCAGAATTAGGCCACTCGTCCCATCGAGTCTGTTCCGCCATTCAATCACGGCTGATATTTTCTCATCCCCATTCTCCTGCCTTCTCCCCATAACCCATGATCCCCTTATTAATCAAGAACCTGTCTATCTCTGTCTTAAATACACTCAGTGATTTGGCCTCCACAGCCTTCTGCGGCAAAGAGTCCCACAGATTCACCACCCTCTGGCTGAAGAAATTCCTCCTCATCTTTGTTTTAAAGGGTTGTCCCTTTAGTCTGAGATTGTGTCCTCTGCTTCTAGTTTTTCCTACAACTGAAAATTTCCTCTCCATGTCCACTCTATCCAGGCCTCGCAGTGTCCTGTAAGTTTCAATAAGATCTCCTCTCATCCTTCTAAACTTCAACCAGTACAGACCCAGAGTCCTGAACCGTTCCTCATACGCCAAGCTCTTCATTCCAGAGCTCATTCTTGTGAACCTCCTCTGGACCCTTTCCAAGGCCACACATCCTTTCTTACTGTCATGTGAGTGTCCCTTTAAGTCATGTTTTGTCTTATCACATGGCTTCAGTGATGTCATTGTGTGGGTGGAGCTGGGCTGTGGCTCTGAGATTTACTTTCGCTTTGAGTTTGACCTGGTTTTGTACTGCACAGGTTGAAGGAAGTGTCTCTCTTTCTTCATTTTAAAAGTTGTTTCCAGACTACTTGATAACTGAAGAGAGATATCTGCTTTCCGGAAGGAAAGCTGTTTGAGGAAAGAAACAGAGTGTCAATAACAAGTCTTAAAGACAGTAAGAGTGCCGTATGCTGGGCCACGCATTTGAAAAGGGTTTCTGGTTTACGGGACCTTGTTATTGAATTGGAACAGTAAAGGGGGGATCCATTAAGGGTGATACATAGATTACTGTAGCTGTGTGGGGTATTTATATTTGTCGTTGATAAAACTGCTTACTGTGTGTGTTTATGAAAATGTTGACTAAATTCGTAGAATAAAGCTTGATTTTTAATTAAAAGTGCCTAAGAACGCTGTTGAATAACACCGCAAAGGCAGCCTCTTGTGCTCATCATAGCCAAAATCAATAAACAGTTGTAGGTCAGGTGAACTCAGGTGGTGATCAATAATTTATTGAGACTAGGATGGATGGAATAGGAGGTGAGTCTCATAGACATGATGAGCTTAGAGAGGACCTGGGGAGACCTCATGGAGAAACTGGAGAAGGATGTGGGTTCAGGGCTAGGGCAGGGCAAGCCTGCCGAAGGAGCTTTGTCCTGGTGCACTACTTCTAATATTCTAAAATCCTCACAATTCTGAAAAGGTAGGTCCCAGTGGATTCGGTTTGTAATCCGACTATTCAAAAAAGGAGAGGCAGAGGAAAATCAGGAAAATCAGATTATGGATAGGTGTGGAGGTCTCAGGGTAGTTGTCATGGGTGACTTTAACTTTCCAAATATTGATTGGAACCTCTACAGGTCGAACAGTTTGGATGGGGGAGTTTTTGTACAGTGTGTGCAGGAGGGTTTCCTGGCACAACATGTGGGTAGGCCGACAAGAGGGGGGCCACATTGGGTTTGGTACTGGGTAATGAACTGGGCCAAGTTTTAGATTTGTTTGTGGGAGAGCACTTTGGAGATAGTGACCACAAGGCACAAATGAAAAGTGGAGCTTGTTCAAGGAACAAATACTGCATGTCCTTGATAGGTATGTCCCTGTCAGGCAGGGAGGAACTGGCCGTGTGAGGGAACCATGGTTCACAAAAGAGGTTGAATGTCTTGTCAAGAGGAAAAAGGAATGTATGTAAGGATGAGAAAACAAGGTTCAGTTGGGTCGTTTGAGGGTTACAAGGTAGCAAGGAATGAGCTAAAAAAAAGGGCTTCGGAGAGCTAGGAGGGGGCATGAGAAGTCCTTGGCGGGTCGGATCAAGGAAAACCCCAAGGCTTTTTACTCTTATGTGAGAAATAAAAGAATGACTAGGGTGAGGTTAGAGCCGGTCAAGGACAGTAGTGGGAACTTGTGCATGGAGTCAGAAGAAATAGGAGAGGCGTTGAATGAATACTTTTTCTTCAGTGTTCACCAAGGAGAGGGGCCATGTTGTTGAGGATGAGAGCTTGATTGCATCCAGGGGAAAGCACCTCACTTGATTTCCCCCCCCTTCCACAAACATTCAAACCCTCCACCACTGACAAACAGTGGCAGCCGTGTGTACCATCTACAAGATTCACTGCAGGAACTCACCAAGGGTCCTTCAACAGCACCTTCCAAACCCGATCACTACCATCTAGAAGGACAAGAGCAGCAGATACCTGGGAACCCCACCACCTGGAGGTTCCCGTCCAAGTCACTCACCACCCCGAATTGGAAATAGAACTCTCATGGTAATTATGAGCAGTTGCGGCATTGGGAAGGTGTGCCCCATTTTAACACGTTTTCATGGCTTTACCCTGTTCTCCCTTCTCCTCTAGTGGGGCTTTCAGAGGTATCAAGTTATGTCTAATGATTGTAGTCCCCCAGGTTGTAATACTGTTCTCCTGTCCCTCTCTGTATTCATGCATGTTCAGCCTTTACTTTCTCTTGTGTTACCAATCCTGTGGTTTTATTGCATTGTTTGTTCAAATGTAAAACTTGAAAAAATATAATTTCTTTTAAAAAGTGTCCTTCAAAGGAGAGCAGGCCGGTACGGTGGTGCAGTGGTTAGCATTGCTGGATCACGCCTCCGAGGACCCGGGTTCGATCATGGCCCCAGGTCACTGCCCCCGTGTCTGCGTGGGTCTCACCCCCGGAACCCAAAGAAGTGCAGGGTAGGTGGATTGGCCACCCTAAATTGCCCCTTAATTGGAAATAAAAATAATAAATGAAATGGAGTGCACTGTAGAATTCCGGGGTACAGCGAGGTCTCGTGTTCTCGTGTATGAGTCAACAAAAGTTTGTAGACCGAGTGCTCATGTGATGACACCGCAATAAAAAGGGTTGCGTGTCGGGAGCGCGGAAGTTCTACCCGGAGCACGGGCAGAACGCAAGTCTGAGTGGCAGCTCAACTAGTGAATAAAATATTGTTTGTTACAACTCCTTGTTGTCAGTGTTTGGGAGCCCAGCACTTCTACATTGTGCCAGGAGCTGGCAGTATGGCATAAAGACTTTGCTGCATTGACCCACTTTGATGAAAATATTGCAGACAATTGGGAAAAGTTTGAGAAGGAGTGATGTATGTACAGCAACGCTGCATTAGAGGAGGAGAAGGAGGATCCTGAAATAATTCTTAAACAGTTTGAGAAAATTTATCTTCTGATAAATAATATAATACTCGGCAGGCACGCATTTAATTCAACAAACCAAACAGCAGATGAATCACTCCAATCTTATCCAGCAACCTTGAAACTCTTAGTAAAGAAATGTGCATTTGGTGACCTGAATGATGAGTTTCTTCAGGGGATACTTTGTGTGGTCCACAGTGAACTTGTCCGCAAGAGAAAGTTTTAACACTACAAACAGCCGTTAGCATCTGCATATTAAACAAACAGTCGGAAAAGACCGGCAAAGGTATTAGGTGGGAAACAGAGTATTTCGCGATACAGAGGATGCCCTGCTCCAACTGCAGTGTTCATCACTCTCAGAACTGAACAGTTTGTTTCACTTGTGGGAAACATTGTAATAAATGTGGGAGATGGAATCACTTCTCAAAATGCTGCTGATCGAAACCACAGCAGCCATCCACAGAAAACAATGAGATCTTCATCACCGGCAGTATGATTTACAGCAACGCAAGACTGAGGGTAAAGATTGACACTGAAATTTGCCATCCGAGGGTCGGACGACGGCTTCCACAGAACGTGGGAGTCATTCATGCAACTGTTCCGGGACCTATTTGTGGCCAATGTACAAGAGGAAGAATAGTCGGGGGAAGGTAGCGGGAGGGGGGGGGGGCTACAGGTTCGGTACGGGGGTTCGATGGCTAGCTAAGGCCCAAAACCAAACTAAATAAACATGTTGAGGGGGGGGGGGGGGGGGGGGGCGCGGTTACTACTACGAAGATGCTTACCTGTAAATATGTATGTTAATTTTTGCGTGTTTGTTTTTTTTTCTTTTTTCTTTCTCCTAACAATTTGTAATTTGTTCAATATAAAATATGAAAACTGAATAAAAACATTTATAAAAAAAAAAAAAAAGATTGACACTGGAACCAAGTGTAACGTATTGCCCAGCCCAATGAAAAGGGAACAAGACAAGCCATCTACACTGGAGGTACAGTATAGCTATTCTCCACTGCACACAGGGCAGATTCCAGCTCCATCTTTGACAAGGTGCGGATTAGGAGACTGTTGAATAAGTTAAGAGCCCATGGTGTTATGGGTAAGATTCTGGTTTGGATAGAGGATTGGCTGACTGGCAGAAGGCAGAGAGTGGGGGATAAAGGGGTCTTTTTCAGGATGGCAGCCGGTGACTAGTGGTCGGTGCTGGGACCACAACTTTTCACAATATACATTAATGATCTGGAAGAAGGAACTGAAGGCACAGTTGCTAAGTTTGCAGATGATTTTGGGCAGCACGGTAGCATTATGGAAAGCACAATCGCTTCACAGCTCCAGGGTCCCAGGTTCGATTCCCGGCTGGGTCACTGTCTGTGCGGAGTCTGCACATCCTCCCCGTGTCTGCGTGGGTTTCCTCCGGGTGCCCCGGTTTCCTCCCACAGTCACAAAGATGTGCAGGTTAGGTGGATTGGCCACGATAAATTGCCCTTAGTGTCCAAAATTGCCCTTAGTGTTGGGTGGGGTTACTGGGTTGTGGGGATAGGGTGGAGGTGTTGACCTTGGGTAGGGTGCTCTTTACAAGAGCTGGTGCAGACTCGATGGGCCGAATGGCCTCCTTCTGCACTGTAAATTCTATGATCTAAATTCTATGATCTATGATACAAAGATCTGTAGGGGGACAGGTAATATTGAGGAAGCAGGGGGGCTGCCGAAGGACTTGGACAAGCTAGGAGAGTGGGCAATGAAGTGGCAGATGGAATACAATGTGGAAAAGTGTGAGGTTTTCACTTTGGAAGGAGGAATGGATGTATAGATTATTTTCTAAATGGGGAAATGCTTAGGAAATCAGAAGCACAAAGGGACTTGGGAGTTCTTGTTCATGATTCTCTTAAGGTTAACGTGCAGGTTCAGTCGGCAGTTAGGAAGGCAACTTCAATGTTAGCGTTCGTGTCAAGAGGGCTAGAATACAAGACCAGGGATGTAGTTCTGAGGCTGTATAAGGCTCTGGTCAGATCCCATTTGGAGTATTGTGAGCAGTTTTGGGCCCCATATTTAGGGAAAGATGTGCTGGCCTTGGAAAGGAGGAGGTTCACAAGAATGATGCCTGGAATGAAGAGCTTGTCGTATGAGGAACGGTTGAGAACTCTGGGTCTGTACTCGGTGTTTATAAGGATGAGGGGGGTTCTTATTGAAACTTACAGGATACTGCGAGGCCTGGATAGAGTGGACATGGAGAGGATGTAGGAAAACCTAGAACCAGAGGACACAATTTCAGACTCAAGGGACAACCCTTCAAAACAGAGATGAGGAGGGATTTCTTCAGCCAGAGGGAGCTGAATTTGTGGAACTCTTTACCGCAGAAGGCTGTGGGGGCCAAATTACTGAGTGTCTTTAAGACAGAGATAGATAGGTTCTTGATTAAAAAGGGGATCAGCCGTTATGGGGAGAAGGCAGGAGAATGGGGATGAGAAACATATCAGCCATGATTGGGGCAGCAGGGTAGCATGGTGGTTAGCATAAATGCTTCACAGCTCCAGGGTCCCAGGTTCGATTCCCGGCTGGGTCACTGTCTGTGTGGAGTCTGCACGTCCTTCCCCTGTGTGCGTGGGTTTCCTCCGGGTGCTCCGGTTTCCTCCCACAGTCCAAAGATGTGCGGGTTAGGTGGATTGGCCATGCTAAATTGCCCGTAGTGTCCTAATAAAAGTAAGGTTAAGGGGGGGTTGTTGGGTTACTGGTATAGGGTGGATATGTGGGGTTGAGTAGGGTGATCATGGCTCGGCACAACATTAAGGGCCTGTTCTGTGCTGTACTGTTCTATGTTCTATGATTGAATGGCGGAGCAGACTCGATGGGCTGAGTGGCCTAATTTTGTTCGTATGTCTTATGGTCTTATAGTCTTCATCTAGTTGACGAGAATGTAAGGCCACTGCTGGGGCTTCGGGAAAACAATACACCGCCGCTCATTGAGTCTGGTTAAGAAGAGCATGCTTTGAGCCCTGGCAACATCCTTGTAAATCTCTTCTACACTCTCTCCAGTTTAATAACATCTTTCCTATAGCAAGGCGACCAAAACTGAACACAATACTCCAGGTGCAGCCTCGCCAACGTCCTGTACAATTGCAGCATAAACTTCCCAACTTCTATACTCAATGCCCTGCCTGATGAAGGCCAGCATGCCAAAAGCCTTCTTCATTGCCCTATCTACCTGCGACTCCACCTTTAGAGAACCTTGCACCTGAACTCCAAGGTCCCTCTGTTCCAAGATACTCCCCAAGGTTCTACCATTCACTGTGAAAGTTCTACCTTGATTTGACTTTGCCAAATGCAACGCCTCACACTTATCTGTATTGAACTCCATTTGCCATTTCTCAGCCCACTTCCCCAGCTGATCAAGATCCTGCTGCAATTATTGATAACCTTCCTCACTGTCTACAATCCCACCTATTTTAGTGCCATCTGCAAACTTACTGATCATGCCTTGTACATTCTCATCCAAATCACTGATATAGATAACAAACAGCAATGGGCCCTGCACTGAACCCTGAGGCACATCACAAGTCACTGGCCTCCAGTCCGACAAGCATCCTTCCACCATTATCCACTGCTTCCGGCCATCAAGCCAATGGTATATCCAATTTGCCAGTTCTCCCTGGATTCCATGAGATCTAACTTTCCAGAGTAGCCTACCATGTGGAACTTTTTCAAAGGCCTTGCTGAAGTCCATATAGACTACATCTACTTCCCTGCCCTCATCAACCTCCCTGGACACTTCATCAAAGAACTCTAACAAATTTGTAAGGCATGATCTCCCATGCACAAAGCAGTACTGACTCCTATCAAACCCTGTCATTCCAAATGCCTGTATATCTTATCCCTCAGAATCCCCTCCAGTAACTTACCCACCACAGATGTTAGGCTTCCCGGTCTATATTTCCCAGGTTTTTCTTTGCAGCCCTACTTAAATAAGGGCACAACATTTACTACCCTCCAGTCTTCTGGTACCTCACCCATGGCTAACGATGATGCAAATATCCCAGCCGGGGCTCCCGCAATTTCTTCTCCAGCCTCACGCAATGTTCTTGGATGTACCTGGTCAGGGCCAGGAGATTTATCCGCCTTCATACATTTTAATACATCAATCACCTCCTCTACTGTAATCACCTGTAATGTGAACTGTTCCCACTATATATCCATGAACCTTCCCAGGTTCCCAAGTCATCATGTCTTTCTCCACGGTAAACACAGGGGAGAACTATTCATTGAGAACCTCGCCCATCTCCTGCTGTTCCACACATTTGTGCCCACTTTGGTCCTTGAGGGGTCTATTTTCTCTCTCGTTATTCTTTTTCCTTTAATATATTTAAAGAATCTCTTTGGATTCACCGTAATCCTCTCAGTCAAAGCTACCTCATGCCCCCTTTTTGCCCACCTAATTTCCTTTTGGAGTATAGTCCTGTAGACCTTGTGCACCTCCGGGAATCCCTTGATTCCAGTTGCTTGTACCTGAGCCATGTCTTCTTCCTGTCCAAAACCTACCTCAATATGTTTTGTCATCCAGGGTTCCCTCCTCCTGCCAGCCTTGCCCTTCATCCTAACAAGAACATATAGACCCTGAGCTTGAGCTATTTCACTTTTAAAGACCTCCCACTTGCCCTCAAACAAGCTCCTCCAATCAACCCTTGCAAGCTAATTCCATCGAAATTCGCCTAGCCCCAATTTAGAACTTGCACATGTGGACCAGTTTTGTCCCTTTCCGTAACTATTTTAAAATTAATAGAACGATAGTCACTGGTCCCAAAGTGGTCCCCCACCCTCACCTCAGTCACTTGCCCTGCCATATTTCCCCAGAGTCGTTCAAATTTTGCCCTTTCCCGAGTAGGACCCTCCACATACTGCCTGAGGAAACTTTCCTGAACACATTTAACAAATTCCACCCCATCTAAACCCTCAACACTTTGGCAGCCCCAGTCTATGTTAGGAAAATTAAAATCCTCTACTATAACAACCCTGTTACTCCTGCAAGTCTCCCCCGTCTCCCTGCATATTTATTCTTCTAATTCTCATTGACTATTTGGGGGCCTATAGTACAACCCCAATAAGTCACCATCCCCCTTTCTTATTTCTTAGTTCCACCCACAAAGCCTCGCTGGATTGTCCCTCGATTATTTCATCTCTGATTACTGCCGTGATGCTCCCCTCCATCAAAAATGCACCCCCCCCCCCCCCCCCCCCCCCCCCCACCTCCTCTCTTTCCTCCAGCTCCGTCCCACCTAAAACACCTGTACCCTGGAACAGTAAGCTGCCAGTCCTGTCCCTTAGCCATGTTTCAGTTATGGCTATAATATCCCAGTCCCACTTCCCTATCCATGCCCTGAGTTCATCAGCCTTACCTGTCAGCCCTCTTGCATTGAAATAGATGCAATTTAATCCAACAGGTTTTGCCTGCTCCCTGCTGTGTTCCTGCCTATCGTGTCATAGAATCATAGAATTTGAAGTGCAGAAGGAGGCCATTTGGCCCATCGAGTCTGCAAAGGCCCTTGGAAAGAGCACCCTGCCCAAGCCCATACCTCTACCCCACCCCCGTAACCCCACCCCACCTTTTGGACACTAAAGACAATTTATCCTGGCCAAAATCACCTAATCTGAACATCTTTGGACTGTGGGAGGAAACCGGAGCACCCGGAGGAAACCCACGCAGACACGGGGAGGACGTGCAGACTCCGCACAGACAGTGACCCAAGCCGGGAATCGAACCTGGGACATTGGAGCTGTGAAGCAATTGTGCTAACCACTGTGCTACCGTGCTGCCCTGTTATCACGTCTATCCAGCTCCCTGCCGTGCTCCTGCCTATCATGTCTATTCAGCTTGCCGTTGCTGAGCACTGCGTCTCCTTTCAGCCCCTCATTTGCTTCCCTGCTGCTGAGAAACCCCCCCCCCCTCCTGCCAATCTAGTGCAAACCCTCCCTTGTAGCACCAGCAAATCTGCCCCCCAGGTATTGATCCCCCTTCAGTTCAGATACAACCCGTCCCTCTTAAACAGGGCACCCCTGCCCCAGACATAATCCCAATGATCTAAGAATCTGACTCCCTGCCCACTGCACCGATTCTTTAGCCACACATTTATCTGCCATACTCTCCTGTTATTACCCTCAGTAACACGTGGCACTGGAAGTAATCCTGAGATTACCACCCTCGAGGACATGCTGCTTAATCTTTTTGCTAGCTCCCTATAATCACTCCTCAGGACCTCATCCCTATTTCTATTTATGCCATTTGTGCCAACGTGCACAACGACTTCTGGCTGCTCCCCCTCCCCCTTCAGATTGTTCTGCAGCCGCTCGGAGGTAGCCTTGACCCTGGCACCCGGGAGGCAACACACCACCCTGGACTCCCGTTTGTGGCCACAGAATCTCCCTGTCTGGTCCCCGAAACTATCGAGTCTCCTATTTCCTCATTGCAACTTACTGTCACACCTATTTTTGAAATTTGGCTGTATCCCGGTATCCAAGCCGTTAATAAACATTTTAAATAGTTGGAGCCCAAGGACCAAGACCTGTGGCAGCCCACTAGTTGCATCTTGCCATCCAGAAAAAGATCTGGTTCATAAAGAAACCAGACAGATAACCAATCCACGCAATGTCTGCTTTACCTGTGAGGGAAGGAAGTGGGCCGCAATTCTCCGACCCCCACGCCGGGTGGGAGAACCGCGGGAGTGCCGGGTGTGGTGAATCACAGTAGCGTAATTCACACTGTATTACACATGTTGTACTATGTCTCGGTCAAATCGGCACACGAGCAGTTGCGCTGCTCTGCCACTAGGGGGAGATGCACTGGGAGTGTACGGGAGTTTGAACTGGGTTCCACCCTTGGCTCCACCCACGGCTCCTCCCCCTAACCGGAAGTATAAAGGTTGATGCTGAGAGCCTGCCTGCCAGTTCATCTGGAGTTCATCGTGTCACAGGCAGGCTCTGTTGTAAGACGATTAAAACCACTGTTCACTTCTAACCTGTAGCATGTAGAACATAAAGAGATGGATAAACCTGCAAAATCGAACCTACGAGAGGGAAATGTGATCAAGAAGAGCATAACGTGTCGCGTGAATTGATGGTCTCATCACCGGGCGATTCCCGCCAAACCGCCCTGGCACCCGCACGCGATTCTCCCACCCCCCCAAAACGGCGTGCCGCATTTCACGACAGGCCGCTCGGAGAATCGCCGTTCACCGTTTGTAGCAAGCGAGCGGCGATTCTAAGGCCCGGATGGGCCGAGCGGCCTGCCCAATCCGACGGGTTCACGCCGGCTCCAACCACACCTGGTCGCTGCCGGCGTGAACAGCGCGCGAACGCTGCGTGTGCGGCCTGTGGGGGGGGGGGGGAAGGGAGGATTGAGCACCAGGGGGGCGCTCAGTAGGGGTCTGACCCACGATCGGTTCCCACCAATTGGCGGGCCGGCGTCTCTAAAGGACGCACTCTTTTCCTCCACCGCCCCGCAAGATCAATCCTCCATGTCTTGCGGGGCGCCTGCGGGGAGGACGGCAACCGCGCATGCGCGGGTGACGTAATTTACACAGAAAGGCCCGGCGCACGTAATTGATGCGGCGCCGCTCCTAGCCCCCTGGGGGTGGGAGAATAGGGGGCGAGGAGCGGCCTCCGACGCCGGAGTGAAACACTCCGGTTTTCACTCCGGCATCGGGACTTAGTCTCCCGATGGGAGAATTTTGCCCGTGAACTTATTGATAAACCAGGTCTGCTGCATTTTGAGGGAAGCCAAGGCATTGATCAGATGGATTTCCCATTCTCCCCGACAATTACTTCCAGGGCTGGAAGTTCAGGATTATCCAAGAATTCAAGAACAAAAGCCTGAAAGGAGTTATAGTTCCAGAAGTAAAGAAGGAAAGAAAGAAAAACAAAGGAAAGAGGGCAAATACAAGAAGAAAAGATAGGGAGCATGTAGAACATAAAGAGACGGATAAACCTGCAAAATCGAAGCTAGCGAGAGGGAAATGTGATCAAGAAGAGCATAACAGTAGCGAGAGGAAGGAATAGATCAAGTGCAGATCCAGATGCTGGACCAAACGATCAAAGGATAACAGTCGAGAGATGACAATCGACCGAGATTGTATTTGTTATTTACTTCAGAAAATATTATATGGAGAAACCAGAGGAATCTTGGGCTGGATTCTCTGTTCCCCGACGCTGAAATCGTGTTTGGCGACGAGACGGAGAATCCATTTTGACACTAATATCGGGAGTGGTGCCGGTTATTGTATTCTCCACCCGCTGAAAACCGATTATCCACGGCCTCAGGCCATTTCCTGAGGCTTGCCCCACGATGCTCCGTCCCCGACCGGCCAGGTTCCCGACTCTGTGGGCTACGTGTACTCACACCATCCGGGATCCGCACAGTCGGGGGAGGGCCGATCCGCGGGCAGGGGGGCGTCATTCGAGGCTGGGGGGCACTGTGGGCGGGCGGTACAGGGCACGCGAGCGGCCGAAGGGAGGCACTCCGCAGGCTGAGTCCAACATGAAGTACGTGGCGGCCGCAGCTGTGCGCCTGCGTGGCCAGGAAACTGGAAATGTTCAGGGTCGTATCGGCAGCTCGAGCTGCGAGCTCTATGCTGCCTCCCTGCTAGCCCCCAGGAAAACAGCAAATTGGGGGTTGTTTTGCGCTAGTTTACCTGCCGTAAAAGACCACTGTTCTCACGCCAGCGTGGAGACTCAGTCTCCAAAATGGAGAATCAACCCCTTATTTCTATTCATCCAAGGCAACAATCAGTCATACATTTGGGAGACTCAGAAATTACTAAGAGCGAGGAACTACAACTCTCAATAAGGATCATCGAAGTTAAGATGAAGAAGTTCAGAGAGAGGCTACTGAACTTCCAAATATGACAGGGACACCATCAGGGAGAATTGTGAAGCTTTGTGACTGACTGAATCTGTGATTTCAGAGGCTTGGGGTAGTTTGGGGTAGATGGGGTAAATATGAATGTGACAGATGTGGTCAAATACTGTGGGGGGGGGGGGGGGAGATGTAGTAATAGGTCTGTAAAGATTAATGTATGGGAAATAGCCCCTCCCATAATGACAATATAAGCAATCACATGACGAGGTTAGGAAAGAGAGAACATTCATGGCTTCAACAGTGCAACACTGATTCATGGATAGCTGTACCGAGCTCATCTGTGTAAAATATACTAGCTGCGTTTGGACATATTCTCAGTGGTCATTCCAAAGCTAGACTAACCAAATGCAACAACAACCCTCCCGATGTATCTGTGCTCCTCTCATTCTCCACTCGCTTTCCCTTTGGTGGCCCTGCCTTCAGCTGTCTGAGTCCCAAGCTTTGGAATGACCTCCTTAAACCTCTCTGCCCCTCTCCCTTGTCATTTTCCTTGAGATACTCCTTAAAACCTCCCTCTTCAGCCATGTTTTGGCCCAATATCTCTGTATGTGGCTTGGTGTCAGATCTGGGGTGGATTCTCCGCTTCACCAGCCGCGTGTTTATCGGTGCTGAGCTGTTTGCTGGTGGGGGGGGGGGGGGGGGGATTCTCTATTCCCACCGCTTGTAAATGCAATTTCCCACTGAAGCCAGCCCACACCACTAGGAAATCCATGGGTGACGGTGCGCTGCCAGGTGGAAAAGAGAGAATTCCATAAGATCAGAAGACATAGGAGCAGAATTCGGCCATTCAGCCCATCGAGTCTGCTCCGCCATTCAATCATGGCTGATATGTTTCTCATCCCCATTCTCCTGCCTTCTCCCCATAACCCCTGATCCCCTTATGAATCAAGAACCTATTTATCTCTGTTTTAAAGACACTCAGTGATTTGGCCTCCACAGCCTTCTGCGGCAAAGAGTTCCACAGATTCACCACCCTCTGGCTGAAGAAATTCCTCCTCATCTCTGTTTTAAAGAATCATCCCTTTAGTCTGAGATGGTGTCATCTGGTTTTAATTTTTCTTAAAAGTGGAAACATCCTCTCCACGTCCACTCTATCCAGGCCTCACAGTTTCCTGTAAGTTTCAATAAGATCCCCCCTCACCCTTCTAAACTCCAACGAGTACAGACACAGAGTCCTCAACCCGTTCCTCATACGACTGCTCATAATACTCCAAATGGGGTCTGACCAGAGCCTTATACAGCCTCAGAAGTACATCCCTGGTCTTGTATTCTAGCCCTCTTGACATGAATGCTAACATTGCATTTGCCTTCCTAACTGCCGACTGAACCTGCACGTTATCCTGAAAAGAATCATGAACAAGGACTCCCAAGACCCTTTTGTGCTTCTGATTTCCTAAGCATTTCCCCATTTAGAAAATAATCTATACATCCATTCCTCCTTCCAAAGTGCAGAACCTCGCACTTTTCCACATTGTATTCCATCTGTCCATTATTTGCCCACATTCCTGGCTTGTCCAAGTCCTTCTGCAGCCCCCTTGCTTCCTCAATATTATCTGTCCCTCTACAGCTTTGTATCATCTGCAAACTTAGCAACAGTACCTTCAGTTCCTTCTTCCAGATCATTAATGTACATTGTGAAAAGTTGTGGTCCCAGCACAGACCCCGGAGGTACACCACTAGTCACCGGCTGCCATCCTGAAAAAGACCCCTTTATCCCCACTCTCTGCCTTCTGCCAGTCAGCCAATCCTCTATCTATGCCAGGATCTTACCCTTAGCACCATGGGCTCTTAACTTATTTAACAGTCTCCTATGCGGCACCTTGTCAAAGGACTTCTGGAAATCTAAATAAATCACGTCCACTGGTTCCCCTTTGTCTAACTTCCTTGTTCCCTCCTCAAAGAACTCTAACAGATTTGTCACACTTGACCTCCCTTTGACAAAGCTGTGCTGACTCAGTCCTATTTTATCATGTACTTTCAAGTACTCCAAGTCAGTAAATTTGCTGATGACACCAAGATTGGTGGAGTAGTGGATGAGGTGGAGGGCTGTTGTAGGCTGCAGAGACATTGATAGGATGCAGAGCTGGGCCGAAAAATGGCAGATGGAGTTTAACCCTGATAAGTGCGAGGTGAGGGTCTGCTGGGTTCTGAGCAATGTGGAGGAACAGAGAGATCTTGGGATTCATGTCCACAGATCTCTGATGGTTGCCACTCAAGTGGATAGAGCTGTGAAGAAGGCTGATAGTGTGTTAGCGTTTATGAACAGGGGGCTTGAGTTTAAGAGCCGCGGGGTTATGCTGCAACTATACATGACCCTGGTGAGACCACATTTAGGAGTATTGTGTGCAGTTCTGGTCACCTCACTATAGGAAGGATGCTGAAGCATTGGAAAGGGTGCAAAGGAGATTTACCAGGATGCTGCCTGGTTTGCAGGATAGGTCTTATGAGGAAAGGTTGAGGGAGCTAGGGCTTTTCTCTTTGGAGCGGAGGAGGATGAGAGGCAACTTAGAGGTTTATAAGATAATGAGGGGGATAGATAGAGTGGACGTTCAGAGACTATTTCCTCGGGTGGATGTAGCTGTTACAAGGGGGCATAACTATAAGATTCAGGGTGGGAGATATGGGAGGGATATCCGAGGTAGGTTCTTTACTCAGAGAGTGGTTAGGGTGTGGAATGGACTGCCTGCTGTGATAGTGGAGTCGGACTCTTTAGGAACTTTCAAGCGGTTATTGGATAGGCACATGGAGCTCACCAGAATGACAGGGAGTGGGATAGCTTGATCTTGGTTTCGGACAATGCTCGGCACAACATCGAGGGCCGAAGGGCCTGTTCTGTGCTGTACTGTTCTATGTTCTATGTACTCCGCAATCTCATCTTTAATAACAGACTCTAAAATCTTACCAATGACCGAAGTCAGGCTAACCGGCCTATAATTTCCTGTCTTCTGCCTCCCTCCCTTCTTAAACAGTGGTGTTACATTAGCCACTTCCCAGCCCTCTGGGACCCTTCCTGCCTCCAGTTATTCCCGAAAAATCATCACCAATGCCTCCACAATCCCCTCAGCTATCTCTTTTAGGACCCTGGGTGTAGTCCATCCAGTCCAGGTGGTTTGTCCACCTTCAGACCTTTCAGTTTCCTCAGAACCTCCACCTTAGTGATGGCCACTCACCTCTGCCCCCTGGTTCTCCTGGAGCTCTGGCTTCCCACTGGTGTCTTCCACCGTCAAGACTGATGCAAAATAACTATTCAGTTCCTCAGCCATTTCTTTGTTTCCTCTTATTATTTCTCCAGCCACATTTTCCAGTGGTCCAATGTCTATTTTGCCTCTCTCTTACCGTTTATATGTTGAAAAACCTCGTCCTACCTTCTGGGCGGCATGGTAGTTCAGTGGTTAGCACTGTCTGTGTAGAGTCTACACGTTCTTCCCGTGTCTGCGTGTGTTTCCTCCGAGTGCTCCGGTTTCCTCCCACAGTCCAAAGATGTGCCAGTCAGGTGGATTGGCCATGTTACATTGCCCTTAGTATCCAAAAAAAATGGTTAGGTGGAGTTACGGGGGTAGGGTAGATGTGTGAGCTTAAGTTGGGTGCTATTTCCAGGAGCCGGTGCAGACTCGATGGGCCGAATGGCCTCCTTCCGTACTGTAAATTCTATGATGATTCTATTAACTGTTGATTCACAGTGCCAGGGTTCCAGGTTCGATTCCTGGCTTGCGTCGTTGTCTGTGCGGAGTCTGCACGTTCTCCTCGTATCTGCGTGTGTTTCCTCTGGGAGCTCCAGTTTCCTCCCACAGTCCTGAAAGACGTGCTGTTAGGTAATTTGGACATTCTGAATTCTCCCGAACAGGCGCCAGAATGTGGCGCCTAGGAGATTTTCAAGTAACTTCATTGCACTGTTAATATAAGCCTACTTGTGACAATAAAGATTATGGTTAATTATTATATTACTAGCTAGCTTGCACCCATATTTCATCTTCTCCCCCCTTATTGCTTTTTTGGTTGTCCTTTGTTCACTTTTAAAGGCTTCCCAATCCTCTGGCTTCCCACTAATCCTCGCCACTTTGTATGCTGTTTCTTTAGCCTTTATGCTGTCCTTGACAATCCTCGTCAGCCATGGATGCCTTGTCCTCCCCCTTAGCATGTTTCCTCCTCCTTGGGATGAAAATTCTGTTGTGCCTCCCGAATAACCCCCAAAACTCCTGCCATTGCTGTTCCACTGTCTTCCCTGCTCGGCTCCTTTTCCAATCAACTCTGGCCAGCCCCTCCCTCATGTCTTTGTAGTTATCCTTATTTAATTATAATACTGTTACATCTGATCCCAGCCTTTCAAACTGTAGGGTAAATTCTATCATATTTGGGGTCAATGCTCCTGAAGGGTTCCTTCATCTTAAGTTCCCTAATCAAGTCTGCCTCATTACACATCACCAAATCCAGAATTGTCTTTTCCCTAGTCGGCTCTGTCACAAGCTGCTCCAAAAACCATCTCTTAGACATTCCACAAATTCCATTTCTTGGGATCCACGACCAACCTGATTTTCCCAGTCCACCTGCATATTGAAGTCCCCATGATTATTGTAATATTGCCTTTTTTATATGCCTTTTCTATCTCCTGATTTATTTTCTGCCCCACATCCTGATTACTGCTAGGGAGCCTGTACATAACAACCATCAGGGTCTTTCGACCTTTGTGATTCCTCAACTCTACCCACAGAGATTCTACGCCTTCTGATCCTATATCGCACCTTGCTATCGATTTAACTTCATTCCTTACTAACAATGCAACCCCGCCCCCTTTTCCCATCTGCCTGTCCTTTCGATAGGACATATATCCTTGGATATTTAGATCCCAGCCCTGATCCTCTTGCAGCCACGTCTCTGTGATGTCCACAATGGCTGGAGAATTCCAGCCATCGTTTTATAATATTCCTGTGAAGATTCTGGGGATAATTTGTTACATTAAAGGTGTCAGTATAAGTATGTTACAACCAGTCCCTGAGCAAGGTTTCCCCATTTGTTGTGATTCTGGAAAAGTTGCCCCCAGATTGTTCTGACCCCGGCTGAAGAGGGGTGAACTGGTTCCTCTTCTTTATCCAATTCCCTTGGTTGGTTACAAGAAGATTAATCAAAAGGATCTGAATACCTTCTGAATACCTTTTCCCAGCTTAAATGTATTTACATTTGAAAAGGAACCAATTTAACCAGGCTTTCTCGAGTTAAAGAAAGAGTAAGTTTATTAGTTACTAAAATGTAAGAAGAAAATAGTAAAACGTAACACGCATATATGGTTTAGGAATGAGAAATGAGTCCAAAAACAAAAGTTAAAGAAGAGATATGAATCAGTCTTTGGCTTGTCAGTGAGCAGTAGGTGGTGAAGCATTGCAGCCATTAAGTTGGGTGATTCTGTTGATGTTGGCTTCGGTGGTTGAGCAATTAGTTTGCAGATCCTTGGTTCTGCAGGTTAGTTGAAAGGAATTGTTTTGTTTCTTTTGCGACTGTTGCTTCCTGGCATCAGAGAGAGAGTCACTTTTTACCTGAAAGCATAGGGATGCCGAGTTGAGGTTCTTGAGCTGTGATCCTCATAGCACACACAGCACAGTCAAACTAGGACATCAGACTAGCACACATAGATCAATTTGCAGTTAGTTTTTGACCCCTTTTCCTGTGTATTCCTGGAAGGGGAAAACCACAAACATGTCTAGGATACAACTCACAGAAGATTGTTTCTGTTGAGAGGTAACCACCTTCTATTATCTCCACAGGAGATTGCAGTTCAGTTTTTGCATTGCCTCCCTTCCTGCCTGGAAAGGTTTGCAACATTCCATTGTCTCTCTCCTGGATATAATCTACGTTGGAATTCCAGCAATTGGGTACTTTGTAGTTTCGGCCAGTTGTGGCTTTGCTGTCCTATTTTTTAAAAAAAACACGTTTTATTTAAAAGCTCAATATGTCTTTGAAATTTGTAATGCATCGCCATGACAGCATAGGTTATAGTTGTGGATTTGAGCTGGAGGAGGATGGAGAGGTAAGGAAAGGTAAGGGCTGTGGACGGATTTAAGCTTGAGGCTGAGAATGTTAAAATTGAAATGTTAGACAATTCCATTTTACGATAGCTTTAACCAAAGTTGCTCAGTACCCATTTGGCACCTGTGCTGTGGGTCAGAGGGAAGGATAATGTTCCTCGCCTTGTTATTAAATAAGCTTGTGGGTGAAAATCACTACAATTGCTATTAACCAGGCTTCTAAGTATAAAATACAGAGTGCACCATGTTCAGGCTGTTCCTGGATGTGTTGAATTAAGAACGGAGGATTTTTTCCAACACTGCAGAGTACTGAGGGGCTGTTATTATTGCAGCAGTCAAGGAAATTGAGAGAACAGCTTGGATCACTAGAGTGAGGGGTTATTGCATGTGTCTCACAAGGTATCTATTACACGTCACTGAAGTATTTAATGACAAACGACTAGACACAGATTTATCTGACAGTCATGTAATGTTTGAAACAATATAAACTCTATTGAAGTCAATTGATACAGAGCCAGGCTTGGCTCAGTGGGTAGCATGTTCACCTTAGAGTCAGAAGGTTGAGGGTTCAGGCCTCATCCAGGAACATGAAGATGTGAGCCAGGCTGCCAGTGTGTTTTAAAGGGAGTGCTGTGCTGTCAGAGTCTGACAGAAACTGCATCTCTGTCAGAGATGCAGTTTCTGGATGACTCATTAAACCGACTTCTTGGGCGTGATTTAGCAACCCGGCGTGCGTCCGGGTACAACTGGTGAATCACGTGCGAGGCCCAAATTGGTCTCCGCGCAGTGTGTGAAACCTCACGCGAATCACCTGAACAGCCCTGCCCATTGCAGCCTGTCTCTCGCCTTTGTAGCATGCCACTGCCAGGGTGCCCATGTGCCATGTTGGTTCTGCCAGCATTTGGGCCTGAGGAGACCTTGCTATGAAGCTCAGTTTCTTGTGATTAACATTATTCAGACCCTTTAGAATCTGTAAAAACAACAATGTAAACCTTCCCTTTTCCAATACAATCAGCATGGGTGGCACAGTGGTTAGCACTGCTGCCTCAGAGCTCCAGGGTTCCCAGGTTCGATTCCCGGCTTGGGTCACTGTCTGTGCGGAATCTGCACGTTCTCCCCGTGTGTGCGTGGGTTTCCTCCGGGTGCTCCGGTTTCCTCCCACAGTCCAAAGATGTGCAGGTTAGTGGAATTGGCCGTGATAAATTGTCCTTTGTGTCCAAAGCGTTAGGTGTGGTTACGGGGCTAGGGTGGAGGCGTGGGCTCTCCAAGGACGGGTGCAGACTTGATGGGCCAAATGGACACCCTGTAAATTCCCTGATTCTATGCCCAGTTTACACAATCTAATCACAAGGGGAGTTAGCGTTAACACCTTTGGCAAAAATTAAACTTACTCCGGATAAGTGTCCACTCATAAATAGTTGGCACTGGTAAATTCTTGCCTGTGATACATATGGTCACAGAGAAGATGAAGTTAATTTAATTTTTTTCTTTAATTCCTTCACTGGGTGTGAACATCGCTGGCCAGATCAGCATTTGTTGCCCATTCCTAATTGCCCTTGAACTGAGTGGGCCATTTGCTGTGGGTCTGGAGTCACATGTAGGCCAGACCGGGTAAGGACGGCAGATTTTCTTCCCTAAAGGACATTAGTGAACCAGATGGGTTTTTACAACAATCGATGTTAGTGTCGTGGTCACCATTACTGAGACTAGTTTTCAATTCCAGATTTGCTAACTGGGTTTGGATTCCACCAGCTGCCGTGGTGGGATTTGAACTGATGTTCCCAGAGAATGCACTTGGTCTCCTGATTAGCCCAGTGACATTAACAATACACCACTGTCCCCTCCAAATAGCATTGGTCAATGGTCTTTTGGTGCATGGGCAGCAGTTTGGATCCGTTGGGCCAAATGGTCGGCTGTGTGCTGTAAATTTCATGTAGCTTACTGTGAAGAGCTCAGCATTTCTTCTGAATCAAACCATTGAATGGTTTGCCTGTAACCCTCTTTTTGCTGCTTTGCTAATTCCCCAGGTTTTGTGCGGTCAGAGAGATAACAGAATGGAAACTCCATACTGAGGCAGGCAGCTCCGATTGGGAACTGGAATTTCACTCTCTGAGCCAGTGGGTTGTGGGCAGCTATCGGCCATTCATCACATCACCACAGGGAAACATTCTGCACAAAATACTGCTGAGCATCAGTTTCAAGTCAGTGTGCAGGGCAAGGAGCGGTGCTGACATCTAGACTGATGTAACAATTCTAATGAATTAAATTCTTTAAGGTCCATCTGCTTCACATTTACTTTTTTGCTTCACCAGCGTATGAACTTTTAACTGCAAAATAAGTCAGGAATACATGATAAATGGCAAGTCTTTATTTTCATACCCTTGACTCTGGGAATTCTGATTGCAGACGTGTGTCGAGACATCCCTCGTTAGACTACAACAGTGGCCTGTTCATTTTTCTATCTTCCAACTTCAACTTTTCAGTTTCTAAATCTGGTGGGCAAGAAATTCAACTCACTGTTGTAAAATTGACATTTGGTCCCAGAATTCCAGAGCAACGATCTGCTGTGCACCAGTAATGCATCGGATGCTGTATTGATTCCAGGGTTTTTTAGTTCTCTTGGCTGGTGACGGCCTGAATTTACAAATCAAAGCCAACTGCAGCGTAAAGTCTCACCAACAGATTGGAATACTTAAACTAGGGCAACAAGAGAGAGATCCAGCTGAGGGTGCTCCAAACTTTCACCCAATGGGGTAGGGAAGATGAAGCCGCAATAACAAGAATTGGGTTCCATCTCTGAGTCTAGCTGAAGGAGAATCATTGAGTGATACAGCGTTAAACAAACCCAGTCAGCTCACTGACTCTGCCCACGCTAGTTTTTTGAAGGGGTTATTCAATTAATCCCAGTTTCCTGGGTGTAATGACTTAGACAAGGCCTTTGAGATTGGCCAATTGGAATACGAGCTCCCTGATTAGTGGCCCAATCAGGGAATCCCTTTCTCTGTCTATAACAGGGAGTGTCAGATCCTCTGTACTCCCGATGTAGACAGCGAGCTGAGCGCGCTCCCGGTGTAGACAGCGAGCTGAGCGCGCTCCCGGTGTAGACAGCGAGCTGAATGCACTCCCGGTGTAGACAGGGAGCTGAATGCACTCCCGGTGTAGTCAGTGAGCTGAATGTACTCCCGGTGTAGACAGCGAGCTGAATGTACTCCCGGTGTAGACAGGGAGCTGAATGCACTCCCGGTGTAGACAGTGAGCTGAATGCGCTCCCGGTGTAGACAGCGAGCTGAATGCACTCCCGGTGTAGACAGTGAGCTGAATGCACTCCCGGTGTAGACAGCGAGCTGAATGCACTCCCGGTGTAGACAGTGAGCTGAATGCACTCCCGGTGTAGACAGCGAGCTGAATGCACTCCCGGTGTAGACAGCGAGCTGAATGCACTCCCGGTGTAGACAGCGAGCTGAATGCACTCCCGGTGTAGACAGCGAGCTGAATGTACTCCCGGTGTAGACAGCGAGCTGAAAGTACTCCCGGTGTAGACAGTGAGCTGAATGTACTCCCGGTGTAGACAGGGAGCTGAATGCACTCCCGGTGTAGACAGTGAGCTGAATGCGCTCCCGGTGTAGACATGGAGCTGAATGCACTCCTGGTGTAGACAGCGAGCTGAATGCACTCCCGGTGTAGACAGGGAGCTGAATGCACTCCCGGTGTAGACAGTGAGCTGAATGCACTCCTGGTGTAGACAGGGACCTGAATGCACTCCCGGTGTAGCAGCGAGCTGAGTGCTCCCGGTGTAGACAGCGAGCTGAATGCACTCCCGGTGTAGACAGCGAGCTGAGTGCTCCCGGTGTAGACAGGGAGCTGAATGCACTCCCGGTGTAGACAGCGAGCTGAATGCACTCCCGGTGTAGACAGCGAGCTGAATACGCTCCCGGTGTAGACAGCGAGCTGAATGCACTCCCGGTGTAGACAGCTAGCTGAATTAACTCCCGGTGTAGACAACGAGCTGAATGTACTCCCGGTGTAGACAGGGAGCTGAATGCACTCCCGGTGTAGACAGCGAGCCGAATGTACTCCCGGTGTAGACAGTGACTGAATGCACGCCCGGTGTAGACAGCGAGCTGAGTGCTCCCGGTGTAGACTGGGAGCTGAATGCACTCCCGGTGTAGACAGCGAGCTGAATGCGCTCCCGGTGTAGACAGTGACTGAATGCACTCCCGGTGTAGACAGCAAGCTGAATGCGCTCCCGGTGTAGACAGGGAGCTGAATGCACTCCCGGTGTAGGCAGGGAGCTGAATGTACTCCCGGTGTAGACAGGGAGCTGAATGCACTCCCGGTGTAGACAGGGAGCTGAATGCACTCCCGGTGTAGACAGCGAGCTGAATGTACTCCCGGTGTAGACAGTGACTGAATGCACTCCCGGTGTAGACAGCGAGCTGAGTGCTCCCAGTGTAGACAGGGAGCTGAATGCACTCCCGGTGTAGACAGCGAGCTGAATGTACTCGGGGTGTAGACAGTGAGCTGAATGCACTCCCGGTGTAGACAGGGAGCTGAATGCACTCCCGGTGTAGACAGGGAGCTGAATGCACTCCTGGTGTAGACAGTGAGCTGAATGCACTCCCAGTGTAGACAGGGAGCTGAATGCACTCCCGGTGTAGACAGCGAGCTGAATGCACTCCCGGTGTAGACAGTGAGCTGAGTCACTCCCGGTGTAGACAGGGAGCTGAATGCATTCCCGGTGTAGACAGCGAGCTGAATGCGCTCCCGGTGTAGACAGGGAGCTGAATGCGCTCCCGGTGTAGACAGTGAGCTGAATGCACTCCCGGTGTAGACAGTGAGCTGAGTCACTCCCGGTGTAGACAGGGAGCTGAATGCATTCCCGGTGTAGACAGCGAGCTGAATGCACTCCCGGTGTAGACAGGGAGCTGAACGCGCTCCCGGTGTAGACAGCGAGCTGAATGCGCTCCCGGTGTAGACAGGGAGCTGAATGCGCTCCCGGTGTAGACAGCGAGCTGAATGCGCTCCCGGTGTAGACAGGGAGCTGAATGCGCTCCCGGTGTAGACAGCGAGCTGAATGCGCTCCCGGTGTAGACAGGGAGCTGAATGCGCTCCCGGTGTAGACAGCGAGCTGAATGCACTCCCGGTGTAGACAGCGAGCTGAATGCACTCCCGGTGTAGACAGTGAGCTGAATGCACTCCCGGTGTAGACAGGGAGCTGAATGCACTCCCGGTGTAGACAGGGAGCTGAATGCACTCCCGGTGTAGACAGTGAGCTGAATGTACTCCCGGTGTAGACAGGGAGCTGAATGCATTCCCGGTGTAGACAGTGAGCTGAATGCATTCCCGGTGTAGACAGTGAGCTGAATGCATTCCCGGTGTAGACAGTGAGCAGAGTCACTCCCGGTGTAGACAGGGAGCTGAATGCACTCCCGGTGTAGACAGCGAGCTGAATGCACTCCCGGTGTAGACAGCGAGCTGAATGTACTCCCAGTGTAGACAGGGAGCTGAATGTACTCCCGGTGTAGACAGCGAGCTGAATGCATTCCCGGTGTAGACAGCGAGCTGAATGTACTCCCGGTGTAGGCAGGGAGCTGAATGTACTCCCGGTGTAGACAGTGAGCTGAATGCGCTCCCGGTGTAGACAGTGAGCTGAATGTACTCCCGGTGTAGACAGTGAGCTGAATGCACTCCCGGTGTAGACAGCGAGCTGAATGCACTCCCGGTGTAGACAGGGAGCTGAATGCACTCCCGGTGTAGGCAGGGAGCTGAATGTACTCCCGGTGTAGGCAGGGAGCTGAATGTACTCCCGGTGTAGACAGTGAGCTGAATGCACTCCCGGTGTAGACAGGAAGCTGAATGTACTCCCGGTGTAGACAGGGAGCTGAATGCGCTCCCGGTGTAGACAGGGAGCTGAATGCGCTCCCGGTGTAGACAGCGAGCTGAATGCACTCCCGGTGTAGACAGCGAGCTGAATGCACTCCCGGTGTAGACAGTGAGCTGAATGCGCTCCCGGTGTAGACAGGGAGCTGAATGCACTCCCGGTGTAGACAGTGAGCTGAATGTACTCCCGGTGTAGACAGGGAGCTGAATGCACTCCCGGTGTAGACAGCGAGCTGAATGCACTCCCGGTGTAGACAGGGAGCTGAATGCACTCCCGGTGTAGGCAGGGAGCTGAATGCACTCCCGGTGTAGGCAGGGAGCTGAATGTACTCCCGGTGTAGACAGGGAGCTGAATGCACTCCTGGTGTAGACAGTGAGCTGAATGCACTCCCGGTGTAGACAGCGAGCTGAATGCACTCCCGGTGTAGACAGGGAGCTGAATGCACTCCCGGTGTCGACAGGGAGCTGAATGCACTCCCGGTGTAGGCAGGGAGCTGAATGCACTCCCGGTGTAGACAGGGAGCTGAATGCACCTGGTTGTTTGGTTGTTGGTTTTGTAAATAAAAGGGATTCTGGTGAAGGAATGTCTGCCTCCATGGGTTTATTACACCGATCACCCTGCAAACCTCTCCCATGATGTATTTATCCAATTCACTTTTGAAAGTTCCTATTGAATTTCTTTCTGCTGCCGTTTCTGGCAGCTCGTTCCAGATCACAACTCGCTATGTAAAAAATGCTTCCTCACGCCTCCTCTGGATCTTTTGCAAGTTGCCATAAATCTGTGGCCTCTAGTTAGTGACTCCCCTGCCAGTGGAAACAGTTTCACTTTATTCACTCTGTTTTAGCCGCCCAGGACAAATGGCACCAGGCCTGCTAGCGGTGTTCCTGACCCAGATTACACTGACCCAGATTACACTGACCCAGATTACACTGACCCTGATTACACTGACCCAGATTACACTGACCCTGATTACACTGACCCAGATTACACTGACACAGATTACACTGACCCAGATTACACTGACCCTGATTACACTGACCCAGATTACACTGACCCAGATTACACTGACTCAGATTACACTGACCCAGATTACACTGACCCTGATTACACTGACCCTGATTACACTGACCCAGATTACACTGACCCAGATTACACTGACTCAGATTACACTGACCCAGACTACACTGACCCAGATTACACTGACCCAGAATACACTGACCCAGATTACACTGACCCAGATTACACTGACCCATATTACACTGACCCAGATTACACTGACCCAGATTACACTGACCCAAATTACACTGACCCTGATTACACTGACCCAGATTACACTGGCCCAGATTACACTGACCCAGATTACACTGACCCTGATTACACTGACCCAGATTACACTGACCCTGATTACACTGACCCAGATTACACTGACACAGATTACACTGACCCAGATTACACTGACCCTGATTACACTGACCCAGATTACACTGACCCAGATTACACTGACCCTGATTACACTGACCCTGATTACACTGACCCAGATTACACTGACCCAGATTACACTGACTCAGATTACACTGACCCAGACTACACTGACCCAGATTACACTGACCCAGAATACACTGACCCAGATTACACTGACCCAGATTACACTGACCCATATTACACTGACCCAGATTACACTGACCCAGATTACACTGACCCAAATTACACTGACCCTGATTACACTGACCCAGATTACACTGGCCCAGATTACACTGACCCAGATTACACTGGCCCAGATTACACTGACCCAGATTACACTGACCCACATTACACTGACACAGATTACACTGACCCAGATTACACTGACCCAGATTACACTGACCCAGATTACACTGACCCTGATTACACTGACCCTGATTACACTGACCCAGATTACACTGACCCAGATTACACTGACCCAGATTACACTGACCCAGATTACACTGACCCAGATTACACTGACCCAGATTACACTGACCCTGATTACACTGACCCAGATTACACTGACCCAGATTACACTGACTCAGATTACACTGACCCAGATTACACTGACCCAGATTACACTGACCCAAAATACACTGACCCAGATTATACTGACCCAGATTACACTGACCCAGATTACACTGACCCAGATGACACTGACCCTGATGACACTGACCCAGATTACACTGACCCTGATTACACTGACCCAGATTACACTGACCCAAATTACACTGACCCTGATTACACTGACCCAGATTACACTGACCCATATTACACTGACCCAGATTACACTGACCCAGATTACACTGACCCAAATTACACTGACCCTGATTACACTGACCCAGATTACACTGGCCCAGATTACACTGACCCAGATTACACTGACCCAGATTACACTGACCCAGATTACACTGACACAGATTACACTGACCCAGATTACACTGACCCAGATTACACTGACCCAGATTACACTGACCCTGATTACACTGACCCTGATTACACTGACCCATATTACACTGACCCAGATTACACTGACCCAGATTACACTGACCCAGATTACACTGACCCTGATTACACTGACCCTGATTACACTGGCCCAGATTACACTGACCCAGATTACACTGGCCCAGATTACACTGCGCCAGATTACACTGACACAGATTACACTGACCCAGATTACATTGACCCAGATTACACTGACCCAGATTACACTAACCCAGATTACACTGACCGAGATTACATTGACCCAGATTACACTGACCCTGATTACACTGACCCTGATTACACTGACCCACATTACACTGACCCAGATTACACTGACCCTGATTACACTGGCCCAGATTACACTGACCCAGATTACACTGGCCCAGATTACACTGACTCAGATTACACTGGCCCGGATTACACTGACCCAGATTACACTGACACAGATTACACTGACCCAGATTACACTGACCCAGATTACATTGACCCAGATTACACTGACCCAGATTACACTGACCCAGATTACACTGACCCTGATTACAATGACCCAGATTACAATGTCCCAGATTACATTGACCCAGATTACACTGACCCTGATTACACTGACCCTGATTACACTGACCCAGATTACACTGACCCAGATTACACTGACCCTGATTACACTGACCCTGATTACACTGACCCAGATTACACTGACCCAGATTACACTGACCCTGATTACACTGACCCAGATTACACTGACCCAGATTACACTGACTCAGATTACACTGACCCAGACTACACTGACCCAGATTACACTGACCCAGAATACACTGACCCAGATTACACTGACCCAGATTACACTGACCCATATTACACTGACCCAGATTACACTGACCCAGATTACACTGACCCAAATTACACTGACCCTGATTACACTGACCCAGATTACACTGGCCCAGATTACACTGACCCAGATTACACTGGCCCAGATTACACTGACCCAGATTACACTGACCCACATTACACTGACACAGATTACACTGACCCAGATTACACTGACCCAGATTACACTGACCCAGATTACACTGACCCTGATTACACTGACCCAGATTACACTGACCCAAATTACACTGACCCTGATTACACTGACCCAGATTACACTGACCCATATTACACTGACCCAGATTACACTGACCCAGATTACACTGACCCAAATTACACTGACCCTGATTACACTGACCCAGATTACACTGGCCCAGATTACACTGACCCAGATTACACTGACCCAGATTACATTGACCCAGATTACACTGACACAGATTACACTGACACAGATTACACTGACCCAGATTACACTGACCCAGATTACACTGACCCAGATTACACTGACCCTGATTACACTGACCCTGATTACACTGACCCATATTACACTGACCCAGATTACACTGACCCAGATTACACTGACCCAGATTACACTGACCCAGATTACACTGACCCTGATTACACTGACCCTGATTACACTGGCCCAGATTACACTGACCCAGATTACACTGGCCCAGATTACACTGACCCAGATTACACTGACACAGATTACACTGACCCAGATTACATTGACCCAGATTACACTGACCCAGATTACACTAACCCAGATTACACTGACCGAGATTACATTGACCCAGATTACACTGACCCTGATTACACTGACCCTGATTACACTGACCCACATTACACTGACCCTGATTACACTGGCCCAGATTACACTGACCCAGATTACACTGGCCCAGATTACACTGACTCAGATTACACTGGCCCGGATTACACTGACCCAGATTACACTGACACAGATTACACTGACCCAGATTACACTGACCCAGATTACATTGACCCAGATTACACTGACCCAGATTACACTGACCCAGATTACACTGACCCAGATTACAATGACCCAGATTACAATGACCCAGATTACATTGACCCAGATTACACTGACCCTGATTACACTGACCCTGATTACACTGACCCAGATTACACTGACCCAGATTACACTGACCCTGATTACACTGACCCTGATTACACTGACCCAGATTACACTGACCCAGATTACACTGATCCTGATTACACTGACCTAGATTACACTGACCCTGATTACACTGACCCAGATTACACTGACCCAGATTACACTGACCCAGATTACACTGACCCTGATTACACTGACCCAGATTTCACTGACCCAGATTACATTGACCCAGATTACACTGACCCTGATTACACTGACCCAGATTACACTGACCCATATTACACTGACCCAGATTACACTGACCCAGATTACACTGACCCAGATTACACTGACCCAGATTACACAGACCCAGATTACACTGACCCAGATGACACTGACCCTGATTACACTGACCCTGATTACACTGACCCAGATTACATTGATCCTGATTACACTGACCCAGATTACACTGACTCAGATTACACTGACCCAGATTACACGGACCCAGATTACACTAACCCATATTACACTGACCCTGATTACACTGACCCTGATTACACTGACCCAGATTACACTGACCCAGATTACAGACCCTGATTACACTGACCCAGATTACACTGACCCAGATTACACTGACTCAGATTGCACTGACCCAGATTACATTGACCCTGATTACACTGACCCAGATTACACGGACCCAGATTACATGGACCCAGATTACACTGACCCTGATTACACTGACCCAGATTACACTGACCCTGATTACACTGACCCTGATTACACTGACCCAGATTACACTGACCCAGATTACACTGACCCTGATTACCCGGACCCAGATTACACTGACCCTGATTACACTAACCCAGATTACACTGACCCAGATTACATTGACCCTGATTACACTAACCCAGATTACACTGACCCATATTACACGGACCCAGATTACACTGACCCTGATTACACTGACCCTGATTACACTGACACAGGTTACACTGACCCAGATTACACGGACCCAGATTACACTGATCCTGATTACACTGACCCAGATTACACTGACCCAGATTACACTGACCCAGATTACACTGACCCTGATTACACTGACCCGGATTACACTGACCCGGATTACACTGACCCAGATTACACTGACCCAGATTACACTGACCCAGATTTCACTGACCCAGATTACATTGACCCAGATTACACTGACCCTGATTACACTGACCCAGATTACACTGACCCATATTACACTGACCCAGATTACACTGACCCAGATTACACTGATCCAGATTACACTGACCCAGATTACACAGACCCAGATTACACTGACCCAGATGACACTGACCCTGATTACACTGACCCTGATTACACTGACCCAGATTACATTGATCCTGATTACACTGACCCAGATTACACTGACTCAGATTACACTGACCCAGATTACACGGACCCAGATTACACTGACCCATATTACACTGACCCTGATTACACTGACCCTGATTACACTGACCCAGATTACACTGACCCAGATTACAGACCCTGATTACACTGACCCAGATTACACTGACCCAGATTACACTGACTCAGATTGCACTGACCCAGATTACATTGACCCTGATTACACTGACCCAGATTACACGGACCCAGATTACATGGACCCAGATTACACTGACCCTGATTACACTGACCCAGATTACACTGACCCTGATTACACTGACCCTGATTACACTGACCCAGATTACACTGACCCAGATTACACTGACCCTGATTACCCGGACCCAGATTACACTGACCCTGATTACACTAACCCAGATTACACTGACCCAGATTACATTGACCCTGATTACACTAACCCAGATTACACTGACCCATATTACACGGACCCAGATTACACTGACCCTGATTACACTGACCCTGATTACACTGACACAGGTTACACTGACCCAGATTACACGGACCCAGATTACACTGATCCTGATTACACTGACCCAGATTACACTGACCCAGATTACACTGACCCAGATTACACTGACCCTGATTACACTGACCCGGATTACACTGACCCGGATTACACTGACCCAGATTACACTGACCCAGATTACACTGACTGTTATTTCTTAATGATTCGACACAATCTTGAAATCGCTTATTGTCACGAGTAGGCTTCAATGAAGTTACTGTGAAAGCCCCTAGTCACCACATTCTGGCACCTGTTTGGGGAGGCTGGTACAGGGAATTGAACCGGCGCTGCTGGTCTTCCTTGGTCTGCTTTAAAAGCCAGCGATTTAGCCCGGTGCTAAACCAGCCCCTTGAGTTTAAAGCGGAAAAGTGTGAGGTGGTTCACTTTGGAAGGAGTAACAGGAATGCAGAGTACTGGGCTAATGGCAAGATTCTTGGTAGTGTAGATGAACAGAGAGATCTCGGCATCCAGGTACATAAATCCCTGAAAGTTGCCATCCAGGTTAATAGGGCTGTTAAGAAGGCATAAGGTGTGCTAGCCTTTATAAGCAGGGGGATTGAGTTTCGAAGCCACAAGGTCATGCTGCAGCTGTACATAACTCTGGTGCGGCCGCACCTGGAGTACTGCGTGCAGTTCTGGTCACCACATTATAGGAAGGATGTGGAAGCTTTGGAAAGGGTTCAGAGGAGATTTACTAGGATGTTGCCTGGTATGGAGGGAAGGTCTTACGAGGAAAGGCTCAGGGAATTGAGGTTGTTTTCGTTAGAGAGGAGAAGGCTGAGAGGTGACTTAATAGAGACATATAAGATAGTCAGAGGGTTAGATAGGGTGGACAGTGAGAGTCTTTTTCCTCGGATGGTGATGACCAACACGAGGGGACATAGCTTTAAATTGAGGGGTGATAGATATAGAACAGATGTCAGAGGCAGTTTCCTTACTCAGAGAGTAGTAGGGGTGTGGAACGCCCTGCCTGCAACAGTAGTAGACTTGCCAACTTTAAGGGCATTTAAGTGGTCACTGGATAGACATATGGATGAAAATGGAATAGTGTAGGTCAGATAGGCTTCAGATGGTTTCACAGGTCGGCGCAACATCGAGGGCCGAAGGGCCCGTACTGCGCTGTAATGTTCTATGTTCTATGTTCTATAACCAATCTGAACCTTACACTGATTGGCTTTGCCTTAAAGTGCCTGATGCTAAGCTGCAGATGACATTTTGTTGATCATTCCTCTGTAACAACGTCTTGTCATAATTTGTTGCTTCACTGATTGTAATTTGTGAACTTGCTGAGATTGCTGCTGTCAGTTTTATGACACGTTTTTCATGTATTTCATTATTTTTCCCTATAGAGTTCACTGCCATCTCATCAAATACTTAAGAAAACCACCCATCCGAAAACTAGAATTAATGAACTCACAATGCAGATTTGATTTCAGTGCGGGAATTATAAATGGTGATGCATTTATTTTTAAATTAATTTCGATTGACAGAATCCATTAGATATCAGAGCAAATTGGTGCCGACGGTATTGGCCGGGATGATAAATTCATTAATCTTATAATTAATAAAAAATATGTCATGTGGAATCTTGAGTTTTAAATATTAGTTTACATAACAGTATGAAATAATTTTTGAATACAATTACATTTCCACTGGTTGTTTGCAATTCCATGCAATGCCAATGAAGATTTTGAAGCCACGGATTGTGCTCGTCTCCAAGAACTTGCATTTACCCAGCACATTTAATGTAGAAATTGTCCTGCGGTGCTTGCGAAATGGAAGTAGACAGGAAGTCGGGCTGGATAGTGACAGAGTGAGTGAAAGCTGGGCCAGACTGGGTGTGTCTTGTGAAGACTTTCAGAGGAAGAGAGAGAAGTGAAGAGGCAGAGAGTTTCAGGGAGGGAATCCCAGAAAGCAGGGCCTAGGTAGCTGAAGGCCTGGACACTATTGCTGGGATGGAGGTAAGGGGACAAGATAAAAGGCCGGAATCTGAGAAAGGGAGATGATAATAGTGGAATTTAAACCTTCAAAGAGTGGTAGGGCCAGACTTTCTCAGAATTGTAAGAATTCTAGAGCTACTTCACAATGGCAGGGCCCGATTCCAGGATTCATTCCCATTCCCATAGCCCCCGTTCTCCCTTTGGGAGTCTCTGGATTCTCTGATTTCCAGGCAATGTCCAGAGGATCCGTGATGTTTTTGTCAAAGGAATTGGTGGCGCCCCCGCACGGATCCTCCGAGCACTGAGGGGCTAGCAGCTACGCCACGAAAATGGCCATCCTCCGCAAAATAAACAGCCGGAGAATTGCCGGGTCCGCGGCCGGGCATGCGCACGGTAACGACCTGCAGCGGTCGCGGCGTACAACACCGAGCGCATACTCCCGCGTCACCCCCAGCCCTCGCAGAAGCCCCCGGCCAGCAGCACGGCTCCCGTCTGGCACAGCCCGCAGCAGCCACGCCGAGCTCCCGATCGCTGAGACCACACGTCCGCTGGACACAGCCCGCAGCAGCCACGCCGAGCTCCCGATCGCTGAGACCACACGTCCGCTGGACACAGCCCGCAGCAGCCACGCCGAGCTCCCGATCGCTGAGACCACACGTCCGCTGGACACAGCCCGCAGCAGCCACGCCGAGCTCCCGATCGCTGAGACCACACGTCCGCTGGACACAGCCCGCAGCAGCCACGCCGAGCTCCCGATCGCTGAGACCACGTCCGCTGGACACAGCCCGCAGCAGCCACGCCGAGCTCCCGGCCGCTGAGACCACACGTCCGCTGGACACAGCCCGCAGCAGCCACGCCGAGCTCCCGATCGCTGAGACCACACGTCCGCTGGACACAGCCCGCAGCAGCCACGCCGAGCTCCCGATCGCTGAGACCACACGTCCGCTGGACACAGCCCGCAGCAGCCACGCCGAGCTCCCGATCGCTGAGACCACACGTCCGCTGCGCAGTCGGAAACTCGACCCATCGGGGGCGGAGCATCAGGGGAGGGCCTTCAGGTGACGTCCAGAGGCCGTCCCAACGGCGTGTGGAGCGCGCTGCGGAGACGCTGTTTTGGAGGGGGCGGAGCATCTGAAAACAGGCACCGGCCTGATTCAATCGTAAAAAGGGATTCACCGCCACATCGCTGATTATGGAATCGATGTTGGGAACAAACAATCCCGCCCTCTGTTCTCCCGCGGGAGCTGAATTGCGCTGGTTTTACGATCCCCTTGCAGTCATAATGCGGGACGCAATTCAGTTTTTTACACCACGCAAATTTATACATGGGAATCCCAATGTTGGCCGCCATCTTGAGCGACTGGCCCGACAGTGAGATCCTATGGCTGGCCACCTCTCATCACAAGTCAGCCCCCCACTGCCCTGCAACTGGGCCCTTACCCCTCCCCCCGCACCACCAGTTAGCCTGACCCACCCCTGCACCGCAAATCAGCCCCATAAGACCACAAGACATAGGAGCAGAATTAGGCCACTCGGCCCATCGAGTCTGCTCTGCCATTCAATCATGGCGGATGTTTTTCTCATCCCAATTCTCCTGCCTTCACCCCATAACCCCTGATCCCCTTATTAATCAAGAACCTATCTATCTTTGTCTTAAAGACACTCAGTGATTTGGCCTCCACAGTGATCTGCGGCAAAGCGTTCCACAGATTCATCACCCTCTGGCTGAAGAAATTCCTCCTCATCTCTGTTTCAAAGGATCGTCCCTTTAGTCTGAGATGGTGTCCTCTGGTTCTAGTTTTTCCTACAACTGGAAACATCCTCTCCACGTCCACTCTATCCAGGCCTTGCGGTATCCTGTAAGTTTCAACAAGATCCCCCCTCATCCTTCTAAACTCCAATGAGTACAGACCCAGAGTCCTCAACCGTTCCTCATACAACAAGCTCTTCATTCCAGGGATCATTCTTGTGAACCTTCTCTGGACCCTTTCCAAGGCCCCAGCACATCCTTCCTTAGATACGGGGCCCAAAACTGCTCACAATATTCCTAATGGGGTCTGACCAGAGCCTTATACAGCCTCAGACGTATATCCCTGGTCTTGTATTCTAGCCCTCTTGCTATGAATGTTAACATTGCATTTGCCTTCCTAACTGCCGACTGAACCTGCACATTAACCTTAAGAGAATCGGGAACAAGGACTCCCAAGTCTCTTTGTGCTTCTGATTTCCTAAGCATTTCCCCATTTAGAAAATAGTCTATGCCTAAATTCCTCCTTCCAAAGTGCATAACCTCTCACTTTTCCACATTGTATTTCAGTTGCCACTTCATTGCCCACTCTCCTAGCCTGTCCAAATCCTTCTGCAGCCCCCTTGCTTCCTCAATACTACCTGTCCTTCTACAGCTTTGTATCATCTGTAAACTCAGCAACAGTGCCTTCAGTTCCTTCTTCCAGATCATTGATGTATATTGTGAAAAGTTGTGGTCCCAGCACAGACCCCTGAGGTACACCACTAGTCACCGGCTGCCATCCTGAAAAAGACCCCTTTATCCCCACTCTCTGCCTTCTACCAGTCAGCCAATCCTCTATCCATGCCAGGATCTTACCTTTAACACCACGGGCTCTTAACCAGTTTAACAATCTCCTATGCAGCACCTTATCAAAAGCCTTCTGGAAATCTAAATAAATCACGTCCACTGGTTCTCCTTTGTCTAACTTCCTTGTTACCTCCTCAAAGAACTATAACAGATTTGTTAGACACAACCTCCCTTTGACAAAGCCGTGCTGACTCTGTCCTATTTTACCATGCACTTCCAAGTACCCCGCAATCTCATCTTTAATAACAGACTCTAAAATCTTACCAATGGTCGAAGTCAGGCTAACCGGCCTATCATTTCCTGTCTTCTGCCTCCCTCCCTTCTTAAGCAGTGGTGTTACATTAGCCACTTTCGAGAGGGCAGCACGGTGGCACATAGGATCATAGAATCAAGAAATTGCAGACTCCGCACAGACAGTGACCCAAGCTGAGAATTGAACCTGGAACCCTGGAGTTGTGAAGCTACAGTGCTAACCACTGCCCTGCCATGCCACCCCTTGCTATGGTGCCGCCCCCACAGTAGTTGGCACTGCTGCCTCAGGACTCCAGGGTCGCGGGGTCAATCCCGGCCTTGGGTGACTGCCTGTGTAGAGTCTGCACGTTCTCCCCGTGTGTGCGTGGGTTTCCTCCGGGTGCTCCGGTTTCCTCCCACAGTTCAATGATATGTAGGTTAGGTGGATTGGCCATGATAAATTGTTCCTTTGTGCCCTGGGTTATGGGGATAGGGTGGAGGAATGGCCTTAAGTCGGGTGCAGACTCAATGGGCCAAATGGCCTCCTGCTGCACTGTAAATTCTATGTTTCTATACATGTTAAAGGCCTCCCGTAGATCACTGTTCAACTTTATAAACTCAAGGAAATTTAATCCAGACCCCGGATAAGATCAGTGAAATGCACTTTCCCCAGTTTCACACATGGGGCGAAATTCTCCGACCCCCAGCAGGGTCGGAGAATTGCTTGGGGGGTGCCTAAAATCCGGCCCCCGCTGTGGCAGAGATTCTCCGCCACCCGGGAAGTGGCGGGGGCAGGAATCTCGCCACTCCGATCGGAGAGGCGCCTGCGGTGATTCTCCGGCCCGGATGGGCCGAAGTCCCGCCGCTGGGAGGCCTCTCCCGCCGCCGAGGTTTAAACCACCTCTGTAACGGCGGGATCAATGGTGCGAGCGGGCCCCGGGGTCCTGGGGGGGGGGGGGGGGGGGGGGGCGGGGGGCGGGGGGCGATCGGACCCCGGGGGGTGCCCCCCACGGTGCCCTGGCCCGCGATCGGGGCCCCCGCTCAGACTCCAGGCCAGTGCCTTGCCTGCACTATTTTCCTCCGCGGCCGCCACGGCCTTCGCCATGGCGGAAGCGGAAGGGAACCCCACATCGCGCATGCGCCGACCGGCAAAAGCCTTTCGGCCAGCCCCGCTGCCGGGGGCGCGGTTTTTTGCGCCAGTCTTCTGGTGCAAACCGCTCCGGCGCGGGGCTGGCCCCCAAAGGTGGGGAGAATTCCCCACCTTTGGGGAGGCCCGACCCCTGAGTGGTTGGCGCTACTCCCCTACGTCGGCACCCTCCGTCATGCCGGGTAGGGGAGAATGCCGCCCATTATCACCAACATCTAGGTTTTAGATCATCAGTCCTTTGTCTCTGTATCAATCAATCTTATAGGACAGCGAGAGGCCAAACGGCCTTCAGTGAAGAGTGCAGGAGAGCATGCCAGGAGCAACACTATGAAAACCGAAAAAATGAGTTGTCACCTGGTGAAGCTACAACACAGGATTACTTGTGTGTCAAACAGCAGAAGCAGCCAGTAATAGACAGAGCTCAGCGATTGCACAACAAACATATCAGATCGAAGCTCTGCAATCCTGCCACATCCACCCGGGAATGGTGGTGGACAACTAATTGGCTGGTTTAGCACAGGGCTAAATCGCTGGCTTTGAAAGCAGACCCAGGCAGGCTAACAGCACGGTTCAATTCCCATACCAGCCTCCCCAAACAGGTGCCGGAATGTGGCGACTAGGGGCTTTTCACAGTAACTTCATTTGAAGCCTACTTGTGACAATAAGCGATTTTCAAACAACTCACTGCAGGAGGAGGCTCCACAAATATCCCCATCCTCAATGATGGAGGAGCCCAGCTCATTTGTGCAAAAGACGAGGCTGAGGCATTCGCAACAATCTTCAGTCAGAAATGCCGCGTGGATGATCTATCTCGGTCTCCTCCGGAGGTCCCCAGCATCACAGATGTCAGTCTTCAGCCAATACGATTCACTCCACGTGATATCAAGAAATGGCTGAAGGGACTGGATACTGCAACGATCACGGTAGCACAGTGGTTAGCACTGTTGCTTCACAGCACCAGGGACCCACATTTGATTCCCGGCTTGGGTCACTGTCTGTGCAGAGTCTGCACGTTCTCCCCGTGTCTGCGTGGGATTCCTCCGGGTGCTCCGGTTCCTCCCACAAGTCCCGAAAGACGTGCTGTTAGGTAATTGGGACATTCGTAATTCTCCCTCTGTGTACCCGAACAGGCGCCGGGATGTGGTGACTAGGGGCTTTTCACAGTAACTTCATTGCAGTGTTAATGTAAGCCTACTTGCGACACTGATAAATATTATTATTATTACTCTGGGCCTGACAATATTCCGGCAATAGTACTGAAGAACGTTCCACGCCCCGAGCCGAGCTGTTCCAGTCCAGCTACAACACTGGCATCTACCCGGCAATGTGGACAATTGCCCAGGTGTGTCCTGGACAAACACAAAAAGGAAAAAAATCTAACCTGAGTAATTATCACCCATATCAGTCTACTCTCCATCATCGGTAAAGTGATGGACGGGGTCATCATCAGCGCTATCAAGCAGCACTTACTCAGCAATAACCTGCTCACAGACGCTCAGTTTGGGTTCCGCCAGGGTCACTCCGCTCCTGACCTCATTATAGCCTTGGTTCAAACATGGACAAAAGAGCTGAATGCCACAGGTGAGGTGAGAGTGACTGCCCTTGGGTGACATCAAGGCAGCATTTGACCGAGTACAGCATCAAGGAGCCCGAGCTAAACTGGAGTCAATGGGAATCAGGGGGGAAACTCTCCGCTGGTTGGAGTCATACCCGGCACAAAGGAAGATGGTTGTGATGGTTGGAGGTCAATCATCTCAACTCCAGAACATCACTGCAGGAGTTCCTCAGGGTAGTGTCGTAGGCCCAACCATCTTCAGCTGCTTCATCAATGACCTCCCTTCCATCATCAGGTCAGAAGTGGGGATGTTTGCGGATGACTGCACAATGTTCAGCACCATTCGGAACTCCTCAGATAATGAAGCAGTCCGTGTCCAAATGCAGCAAGACCTGGACAATATCCAGGCTTGGGCTGACAAGTGGTAAGTATATTCTTGCCATACAAGTGCCAGGCAATGACCATCTTCTACAAGAGAGGATCTAGCCATTGCCCCTTGACATTCAATGGCATTACCATCGCTGAAACTCTCGCGATCAACATCCTGGAGGTTACCATTGACCTGAAACCTTTTAAAAAATTTGCACAAGTGATGTGGACGTAGCTGACTGGGCCAGCATTTATTGCCCATCCTTGTTTGGTCTGGCTTGCTGGGCCATTAAACTGTCAACCACATTGCTGTGGGTCTGGAGTCACATGTAGGGCCAGACCAGGTCAGGATGACAGATGGGTTTTTATGCCAACCGACAATGATTTCATAGTCATCGTTGGACTTTCTTAATCCTGGATTTTAAAATATTGAATTCTAATTTCACCATCTGCCATGGTGGGATTTGAACCCATTAGCCTGGGTATCTGGATTACTGGTCTAGTGACAATACACTGCACCAGTGCCTCCCCACAACTGGACTAGACTAGCCATAAACATAATGTGGCTCCAAGATGGATCAGAGACTGCAAATTCTGTGGCGAGTAACTCACCTCCTGACTCCCCAAAGGTTGTCCACCATCTATAAGGCACAAGTAATGGAATATTCCACAATTGCCTGGATGATCGCAGCTTCAACAACACTCAAGAAGCTCAACACCATCCAGAACAAAGCTGACTGTTTTATTGATCGCCCTTCAAACATCCAAACCCTCCACCACTTACACACAGTGGCAGTCGTGTGCATCATCTACAAGATGCACTGCAGGAACTCATCATGGTTCCTTAGACAGTATCTTCCAAACTCACAGCCACGACCATCTAGAAGGACAATAGCAGCAGATACCTGGGAACCCCACCCCCTGGAGGTTCCCCTGCAAGTCACCCACCGCCCTGACATGGAAATATGTCGCCGTTCCTTCACTGTCACTGGGGGAAAATTCTGGAACTCCTTTGAATGAATTTTGTCCTGTCATTGGAAACAATTTCTCCAGAATTACACTAGCAAAATCTTCATGATATTTTTAAAAAAAAATTTTTATTCTCCTTTTTCACATTTTCTCCCAAATTTACACCCAACAGTTAACAATAATCAGTAACGAATGTATTGCCAATCCCCACATCAATAACAATGATCCCATCCTCCCACCAAACCCCCAAACATTAGCCCGCATGTTCACACAAACAAATGACAAAAAGGAATTACGGATCACCAATAGTCACCATTAACACATACCGCCTCCTCCCACCAACCCTCCCACCCCCACACTCCAACTAATGTTCGATGTGATCCAATTCTCAAAAGTGTAATGAATAACGCCCATGACCTGTAGAACCCCTCCATCCTTCCCCTCAGTTCAAATTTGACCTTCTCATGTGTCAAGAATTCTAACAGGTCCCCCCGCCACGCCAGGGCACAGGGTGGAGAGGTTGATCTCCATCCCAACAGGATCCGCCTTTGTACGATCAACAAGGCAAAGGCTACAACATCTGCCTCCGCACCCGTTTCCAACCCTGGCTGGTCCGACACCCTGAATATGGCCTCCCGGATGCTCGGGTCCAGTTTCACATGCACCAATTTAGAGATTACCCGAAAAACCTCCTTCCAATAATCCTCAAGCATTGGACAGAACCAAAACATATGAACGTGATTAGCGCCCCCCCCCCCCCCGCCCCCCCACCCCCCGCCCCCCCACCCTGCAACGCTCACACACATCTTCTAACCCCACAAAGAATCGGCTCATCCTGGCCCTCGTGAGGTGTGCTCTGTATACCACCTTCAGCTGTATCAGCCCCAACCTCACGCACAAGGTGAAGGCATTCACCCTCCGGAGCACCTCATGAGAATCCCTCCTCTGTACCCTCTCCCACCTCTTCCTCCCAACTTGCCTTGATCCCTTCTAGTGGCACCTTCTCCTCTTCCAAAATAGCTCCGTAAACCGCTGACACTACCCCCTTCTCCAGTCCCCTGCCATCAGCACCTCCTCCAGCAATGTGGAAGCCGGCTCTACTGGGAATCTCTGTATCTCCTTTCTGGCAAAGTCTCCAACCTGCATGTATCTAAACATTTCCCCCTTTTCCAGCCCATACTTCGCTTCCAGCTCCTTCAGCCCTGCAAACCGACCCCGAAGAAACAAATCTTTTAGTGTCCTAATTCCTTTCTCCTCCCTTTTCCGAAAATTTCCATCCCACTTCCCTGGCTTAAATCTGTGGTTCCCCTGAATCAGCATTTCCCTTAACCCTGTCCCCAACCCGAAGTGCTGTCGAACTGCCTCCAAATTCTCAATGAAGCTATTACTACCGGACCCCTTGAGTATCTCCCCGGGGCCGTCGGTGCTATGACTAGCGGCTTCAATCCCGACCACCCACACAAACTCTCCTCCATTCTGACCCATTGGGAGTCAACCCCTCTGACCATAGAATTTCATAGATAAATCATAGAATTTACAGTGCAGAAGGAGGCCATTCGGCCCATCGAGTCTGCACCGGCTCTTGGAAGGAGCACCCTACCCAAGGTCAACACCTCCACCCTATCCCCATAACCTAGTAACCACACCCAACACTAATTTTGGACACTGAGGGCAATTTATCATGGCCAATCCACCTAACCTGCACATCTTTGGACTGTGGGAGGAAACCGGAGCACCCGGAGGAAACCCACACACACACGGGGAAGATGTGCAGACTCCGCACAGACAGTGACCCAAGCCGGAATCGAACCTGGGACCCTGGAGCTGTGAAGCGATTGTGCTATCCACAATGCTACCGTGCTGCCCCGACCAGCTCTGTACCTTCTCCACATTCGCCGCCCAGTAATAATATATCAGGTTCGGAAGTCCCAAACTCCCTGCCTGACTTTCTCTCTGTAGTAGTGTGGTATTGTGCGAAGCAAATAATGGCATGATGGGAAACTAGTCAAGTTTTCTTGGTACAATTGAATTTAAACTGACTTCACATAACCTAAGGCACAAACAAACAGCCAAGATCAACTTGACCTGAGAACTGGCTGACTCTAAACTCGGATAAGGCGCGTTCGTCATGAGACTAGAGCAGTCTAAATATATACGATAAGCTAAAAAACTCTCTTCCTGTACTTTAACAAATTTGTCCATCTCTTAAAACAAATACAAGATAATGATATGAGACCCCAGTCCCCTAAAGGTCAGCAAGGTGACGCCATTGTAATGATTATTACTTATGTTTTACTTTTGATCAAATTCCTGACCAAGCTGTATTCATGTTATCTTGATCCTATAATGTTTAAAAATCGTCTTATTCTTCTGTAATATCGCAGACTTTGGACGGACCCAGCAGTTTGTACTTGACTGCCCTCCGACTTCAAGTCTCAGCCATACTGCTAGCAGTTCTAATTTGTAAATAAAGCTTAGTTTTGCTTACCTAATGAATCATGTTTGAATCTTTCTATCACAGTCCAGAAGCGGGTAAAATATTGACTACGACATTAGCACCTTTTTAATTCTGGCCACCTTCCCTCCGCATATGAACGAAATAATCATCCCTTCAATCTCTCTAAAAAATGCTTTTGGTAGGAAAATCGGCAGGCATTGGAAAATAAACAGGAATCGCGGCAACACATTCATTTTAACCGCCTGTACCCGACCCGCCAGTGACAGAGGGAGACCATCCCACCTCGCCAGATCAGCTTTCACTCTCCCCACCAAACTAGAAATGTTGTACCTTTGGAGCCCCCCCAGGTATCGAAAGTGAGTCCCTGTCTTACGGAATGACATGGGGGGGGTCGCAAGGTGAGGTAGCAAATCCCAGTGAGAAAGAATGGGGTTCAGCAGTGAAGAAGGGGGGAAGAGAGGGAGGGGGTCACGGAGAGGGGAGCTGGAGGGGGGTCAGGGAGAGGGGAGCTGGAGGGGGGTCAGGGAGAAGGGAGCTGGAGGGGGGGGGTCAGGGAGCAGGGAGCTGGAGGGGGGGTCAGGGAGAGGAGAGTTGGAGTGGAGGGGGGTCAGGGAGAGGGGAGCTGGAGGGGGGTCAGGGAGAGGGGAGCTGGAGGGGGGTCAGGGAGAGGGGAGCTGGAGGGGGGTCAGGGAGAGGGGAGCTGGAGGGGAGGGGGTCAGGGAGACGGGAGCTGGAGGGGGGTCAGGGAGAAGGGAGCTGGAGGGGGGGTCAGGAAGAGGGGAGCTGGAGGGGGGTCAGGGAGAGGGGAGCTGGAGGGGAGGGGGGTCAGGGAGAGGGGAGCTGGAGGGGGGTCAGGGAGAGGGGAGCTGGAGGGGAGGGGGTCAGGGAGAGGGGAGCTGGAGGGGAGTGGGGTCAGGGAGAGGGGAGCTGGAAGGGAGGGGGGTCAGGGAGACGGGAGCTGGATGGGGGTCAGGGAGAGGGGAGCTGGAGGGGAGGGGGGTCAGGGAGACGGGAGCTGGAGGGGGGTCAGGGAGAGGGGAGCTGGAGGGGAGGGGGATCAGGGAGACGGGAGCTGGAGGGGGGTCAGGGAGAGGGGAGCTGGAGGGGGGTCAGGGAGAGGGGAGCTGGAGGGGGGTCAGGGAGAGGGGAGCTGGAGGGGAGGGGGGTCAGGGAGACGGGAGCTGGAGGGGGGTCAGGGAGAAGGGAGCTGGAGGGGAGGGGGGTCAGGGAGAGGGGAGCTGGAGGGGAGGGGGTCAGGGAGAGGGGAGCTGGAGGGGAGTGGGGTCAGGGAGACGGGAGCTGGAGGGGGGGTCAGAGAGAAGGGAGCTGGAGGGGGGTCAGCGAGAGGAGGGCTGGAGGGGGGTCAGGGAGAGGGGAGCTAGAGGGGGGTCAGGGAGAAGGGAGCTGGAGGGGGGGGTCAGGGAGAGGGGAGCTGGAGGGGAGGGGGCGTGTGAGGGAGGAGTGTATTGCGAGCCAGACTGTAAATAGAGAACCCAAGAAGAAACCTTTGTGACTGTACAACAAATGAAAACGGACGGCAATGTATATAATTTTGAAAATGCCAATAAAAAGATTTTAAATAAAGAACTGCAGACAAACACTCCAGCTGGGATCTAACTTGTAATTTATACAATGCACCAGCTTTATTATAATTACAATTATTCAATACTGGTTTCTGACAAAGAATAACTCTTACTGTTCAATATTTATTGGATAATGGGACATTTTCTGATCTATTTTGTGTTGATGATCTTTGACTAAAGGTCAAATGTTCAACCGTTAAACATTCAACAAAACCTGTGACTTAACAATGCCCACCTTTCGGGAGCACCTTTGAGCATGAATAATAAGACAGGCCCCAGAGTCCCATACACGATAGCTGTGAGTGATGTTCCCCAGAGAGTCAGAACAAATTTGACACTGAGTCACATAAGGGGATGTTAGGTCAGGTGACCAAAAGCTTCATCAAAGCAATGGGGTTTAAAGAGTGTCTTAAAGCTGAAAAATAAGTGATATTTTGAAACAGAGAGGATTAGAGAGGAAATTCCAGAGGTTAGGATCCGGGCACAGTCGCCAATGGTGAATTAAAATTGGGACAATTGTCTGTGTTAAGCCAAGTCGAATTATGCTTTTTGAAACTGGCCCTTTTTGCCTCCTGTTTTTAAACATCATTCGGACCATTTTCTACCATAATCTGCCGTGCATGAGGGAGGAGGGATTGGGAGCTAGTATCGCTCCTGACATAATGATGGAGGATAAATGCATGGACCTCGTGCGTGAGGTTGAATTGAAGGTCATTCACAACACACATTTGACGAGGTGGAGCATGAGTCGCATGTTTGAAGGGGTTGAGGACATTTGTGACAGATGTGGGAGGGGCCAGCCAATCATATACAAGTTTTGGTCTTGCCTGAAACTGAGGACATTCTAAAACACCTTCTTTAGCACCTTGTCGGCAGTGTTACAGTTGGACCTTGAACCCAGTCCCGTGGGAGCAATATTCAGGGTATTGGACTTGCCTGAGCTCCAGACTGGGGCAGGGGGCAGATGTCTTAGCCTTTGGCTTGCTGATGGCGAGGAGGCGATCCTATTGGTTTGGAGGTCAGTTTCTCCACCCTGTCCCTCAATATGGCCGGGAGATTTCAGGATGTTTCTGAGCCTAGAAAAGGTTAAATTTAGTTTAATAGGAAATGAGGAGGGGGTTTCACAGGAGATGGTGTCCGTTCATATCTCACTTTAAGGAATTAACCTCATTCAGGAGCTAAATGGGGGGTGGGGGGGGAGTTAGTTCCTTCGTTAATTAATTGTTTTCAGGTTGTGGAAGGGATTGTTAAATTTGAGTTAAATATGTGTAATGTAGGGTGACATAGTGACGCAGTGGTTAGCACTGCAGCCACTCGGCGGCGAGGACCCGGGTTTGATCCTGGCCCCAGGTCATTCTCCGTGTGGCGTTTGCACATTCTCCCCGACAGGGGGAGAAAAAGGGAAAAAGTGTCAAATTAGGGGGGTTGTATGTTGTTATTGATCGATTGTTTTATGTTGTTATGTATGCCTTGATTAGAGTAAAAAAATCATTTGGAAAATAAAGTCGTTTCGGCACCAGGGCCAGATGAGATACATCCGAGGGAGAAAGTGAGAGTGGAATAATTTTCTAGTCTTCCTTAGAATCAGGGGTGATGCCAGAGGACTGGAGAATTTCAAACATTACACCCCTGTCCAGAGAAACGTGTAAAGATAAGGCCACCAACTACAGGCCAGTGCGTTTAACTTTGGTGGTGGGGAAGGTTCTAGAAATTTGGGATAAAATTAATAGCCACTTGGGCAAATGCAGTTTAGGTGAGGGAAGCCAGCATGGACTCAGGGGGAAATTGTGTTAAACTAACTTGCTTGTGTCTTTGATGAGTTAACGGAGAAGGTCAATGAGGGGAATGCTGTTGTGTAAGGTGACAGGTAGCCATGCAACAGAACATAGAACAGAACAGGCCCTTCGGCCCTCGATGTTGTGCCGAGCAATGATCAACCTACTCAAACCCACGTATCCACCCTATACCCGTAACTCAACAACCCCCCCCCCTTAACCTTACTTTTTAGGACACTACGGGCAATTTAGCATAGCCAATCCACCTAACCCGCACATCTTTGGACTGTGGGAGGAAACCGGAGCACCCGGAGGAAACCCACGCACACAGGGGGAGGACGTGCAGACTCCACACAGACAGTGACCCAGCCGGGAATCGAACCTGGGACCCTTGAGCTGTGAAGCATTTATGCTAACCACCATGCTACCGTGCTTCTGAGAAGACTTGTGAGAAAATGATAGTTCATGGAATAGAAGGAACAGCAGCAACAGGGATATGGAATTGGCTGAGTGACAGGAAGAAAAGACTTGGAACCTGCAACCCGGGTGGGCAACTGCCCCCCCCCCCTCCCCACCCCTCCCCTCCCCCTTATACTGGGGCCCCCAGGTAAGGGTTGCATGGCAATTGCCTGGGACGTTCAAAGCTCCATTGGACAATTGTCCCACAATGGGAACAGGTACTGTTATATTACGTTATTGTAATATCTCGTTACTCTTTTGCTTACTTCCAGAATGGTCTGATGGTTGATGTTCAGTAAAACTATCAGTCTTCAAATTAAGCAAATGCCGTTTATTGAATAACGATTATAAATATCTATGAGTTTGTTCACTTTTCCACAACTATAACTGAAGATTAGATAAATAAGAATAATTATATATTATTTAACTACACTTGCCAACTAAGCTATATCTCTAACACTCTGCTCACTCGCCCCTCTTGATACGAAGCGGCGGGAATCTCCTCTGAGTGTAGCTTATATACTTAGATCTGGTGCTGCCATCTAGTGGTTGTCTAGCACTATAATACAGATGTTAACCCTTTACATACCAGCAGATATACAGATCACTGCAGGTTCGAGATAAATTGCAATGTTGGGTGGGTCCGACTGTCTCGTTAATAGTTACACAGAAAAAATAGATGTGAAAGCACTTCTTTTTTAAAAATTTAGAGTACCCAATTCATTTTTTCCAATTAGGGGGCAATTTAGCGTGGCCAATCCACCTACCCTGCACATCTTCGGGTTGTGGGGGCGAAACCCACGCAAACATGGGGAAAATGTGAAAACCCCACACGGACAGTGACCCAGAGCCGGGATCGAACCCGGGTCCTTGGCGATGTGAGGCAGCAGTGCTAACCACTGCGCCACCGTAAAAGCACTTCTGACCTCTGGGTTACTATAGTACTGACCTTCCTGAACCCCCAAGGGACACCCCTGACTACCCCTTATACACCCACCCGACTGCCTCCCCCAACACACGATGGGATTCCCCTCACTCCCTCCATCTCCCATGGGACTCCCCCGACTATTTTTTCTTCATTTATGGGATATGGACAGCATTTATTGTCCATCCCTAATTGCTCCAATTGAACTAAGTGGCTTTTTCGGCCTTTTCAGAGGGCATTTGAGAGTCACCCATATTGCTGTGGGCCTGGAGTGGGCCAGACTGGGTAAGGGCGGCAGATTTCCTTCCCCAAAGGACATTAGTGAACCAGATGGGTTTTCATGGTCATCATTAGACTTTTAATTCTGGATTTGTATTGAATTTAATTTCCACCATCTGCCGTGGTGGGATTCAAACCAGGGCCCCGGAACATTACCCTGGCTCTCACAGTACACCTTAGTCTCCACACACCCCAAATGCCCACCCTGCCCTCAAATGACCCCCACTTAGCTCTTGATCCCCCCATTGCCCCCTCCCCACTGACAAGTCGGCCCCCGGACCAGCCAATTTCACCAACGTACTGACATCGGCTAGGAACCTGCTGCACTATCTGTTCTCGATCAGACTGAGTTGAAAGGTCGGCTGAGACAGAAACTGTTGGATTTCAAAGTGGGAAAGCTCAGCATATTGTGGCTGACTCTGACTGCGGAACCCCAGAATGGTCAATGAGTGGCGGCGAACAGTTGTTTTCAGACTGGAGGAAGGTCTATAGTGGAGTTCTCCAGGGGTTGGTGTGAGGACCCTATTCTCCCCAAGGCCTAGCCTCCCTACCTCCCCCCAGTTCCCCCCCCCCCAGTCCACACGGCCATCCATCCCTCAAGAGTAATAAAAGGTTCACTCGCCACCGTTGTTCCCCCATGAAAATAAAAACCTGCCCTCCAAAAAACCCACCACCAAAAACTTTGAAGAACACACAAACTCCTCCAACGTTCAATGTCGTCACTCTCCTCCCAGTCCACTATCCCTCACAAACTCCATCGCCTCCTCTGGCATGCCGAAGGAATACTCTCCCTTCCCAGGGACATTTCCCGGTCTGCCTCACCCATCGAAGGATCTTTTCCGTGTTCAGAAACCACACCACCATTGCCCTGGGCTGCTCGCCCGCCTGCAACCTCCTCTTCATCACCTTATGCGCTCGGTCGACCTCCAGTGGCCGGTCAAAGGCCCACTCCCCCATCAATTTCTCCAGCATCTTGGCTACGTACACACCGGCCTCTGCACTTTCAATGCCTTCAGGCATTCTGACAATACTGAGGTTTTGCCTGTTGGAGAGATTGTCCAGATCATCCACCTTCTCCCTCAGCCTCTTCTGGCTCTCTCGCACCACCCCCATCTCGGCCACCAACGATGCCAACTGCTCCTCGTGCTCCCCCACCGCCTCCTCCACTTTCTCGGTCACCAAGGCCTGGGACTCCAGCCTCTGCTCCATTCGCTCGATCCCCAACTTAATTGGTTCCACCACCTTGGCCAGGTCTTCCAGGGTCTCTTTCCTCTGCTCCCGAAACTCATCATTGAGGAAAACTGTCAACTGCTCCGTTGACCACTGGCCGGGCAGAGTAGCTCCCTTGCCCTCCACACCACGAAGACTCTCCTGCTCCACCAGCTCTTTCCATCTTGCCCCACTCCGAGTCCGTGGATCCATCCACCAGCCACACCAGAGGAGTAAAACCTTCCCCAGGCACTCCTGCACCTCTTATTCTCAAATACTTTGCCTTTCGGGCGGGTAAAAGACCGAAAAAGAACGCCTTGAGCTGGAGGCACCAAGTGTGCGACCGCTCACTCCATGGTCACCACTGGAATTCCTCAGATTCTTGATTAACAAAGGGGTGAAAGGTTATCGGGGATTGGCGGGAATGTGGGGTTGGGGTTACAATCAGAACATATTGAATGATGGAGCAGGCTCGAGAGCTGTGTGGCCTCCTCATGCTCCTATTTAGTGTGTTGGTATGTTTGCCTGTGCTGACTGCTCTGTACTGTCTGGTCTCTGGGTCAGTGTTACAACTTGCTCCTGCTTCTCCCTCAATGTTCCGACGTTTTGGTGAGTCTTGGATAGTTTCTCTTTGTCCTTCCTTCGAGGTTCTCTTTTTAATAATACTAATAATATTTATTGTCACAAGTAGGCTTACATTAACCCTACAATGAAGTTACTGTGAAAAGCCCCTAGTCGCCACACTCCAGCGCCTGTACACGGAGGGAGAATTCAGAATGCCCAATTCACCTAACATCACGTCTTTCGGGACTTGTGGGAGGAAACCGGAGCACCCGGAGGAAACCCACGCAGACACGGGGAGAACGTGCAGACTCCGCACAGACAGTGGCCCAAGCCAGGAATTGAACCTGGGACCCGGGCGCTGTGAAGTGACAGTGCTAACCACTGTGCTACCGTGCCGCCCATTTCTTTCCTTGCCAGCCTGCAGCTCCTTTCAGCCTTTCCTGTGTCTTTAACTCGCTGCCACCATGTCTTGTTGTGTGGGAGGATTAGATGGGATTTGGGGATCATCTCATCTCCCAAAGTACGGTGCTGGAGTCCACGGTCTTTTTAACCGGAATAATTTATTTACAAAAGGTATTTCGACAGTTGGACCTCCACCTGAGGTAAGAGGATCTGTCTTTAAGGCCTGTCTTACAACTCAGCCTTGTGATCTGACATCATTATTACGTCTGCACCATGTCTGCGACTGATGTTAACCCTTTACTCTACAGGGCAGACAAGTGCCAGATGATGTTTTTTTAAAAAAAAGTAATTTTTATTCAAATGTTTGCATAATATCAACAACAAAAGACAGATTTTTTTAAAACAAAGAACAGAAAGAACAGCCCCCCCCCCCCCCCCCCCCCCCCCAATACACAGCGGAAGAGATAAACTAACACCCATCATTCCCCAAAAACATCTGCCTGTCTCTTCAATAGACAGGACAGAAACCCCCCCCACCCCGCGTATACACAGAAGAGGAAATGAATTAATGCCCGACATTGGCACAGAACAACTATGCCCGTCCCTTTAGTACAAAACATCCTCCGCTGGGCTACCAGGGACGCAAAGGCCAGAACACCGGCCTCTTTCGCCTCCTGCACTCCCGGCTCCTCCGCAACCCCAAATACTGCGAGCCCCCAGCCTGGATTGACCCTGGATCCTACCACCCTCGACAATGTCCCTGCCACGCCCTTCCAAAATTCCCCCAATGCTGGACATGCCCAGAACATATAGGCATGATTTGCTGGGCTCCCAGAGCACCTAATACACCTGTCCTCACTCCCAAAGAACCGGCTCATCCTTGTCCCGGTCATGTGAGCCCTATGTAGCACCTTAAACTATATGAGGCCAAGCCTCGCACAAGAAGAGGAGGAGTTCACCCTCTCCAGGGCGTCCGCCCACGTCCCCTCCTCTATCTCCTCACCCAGCTCCTCCTCCCATTTACCCTTCAGCTCCTCGACCGAGGCCTCATCCATCTCCTGCATCACCTGGTACGCTGCCGAGATCCTCCCCTCCCCAACCCACACCCCCGAGAGTACCCTGTCCTCGACCCCCCACGGCAGCAGGGGGAACCCCGCCACCTGCCGCCTGACAAACGCCCTTACTTGCATGTACCTAAAGGTGCTCCCGGGGGGAGCCTGAACTTCCCTTCCAGCTCACCCAGGCTCGCAAACTTCCCGTCTATGAACAGGTCCCCCAGCCTCCTGACACCTGCCCTGTGCCAACTCAGGAACCCGCCATCAATTCTCCCCGGAACAAACCGGTGGTTTCCCCGTATCGGGGACCCCATTGAGGCCCCCACCTCCCCCCTGTGCCGCCTCCGTTGCCCCCAAATATTGAGGGTGCTGCCACCACCACCGGGCTCGTGGTATACCTCGTTGGAGGGAACGGCAGCGGCGCCGTCACCAGCGCCTCCAGGCTCGTGCCCACACAGGACGCCACCTCCATCCTCTTCCATGCTGCCCCCTCCCCCTCCATCACCCACTTACGCACCATCGCTGCATTGGCAGCCCAATAGTACCCACAGAGGTTGGCAGCTCCAGCCCCCCAAACCCTGCCCCGCTCCAAGAACACCTTCCTCACCCTCGGGGTCCCGTGCGCTCACACAAACTCCGTAATGCTCCTGTTAACCCGCCTGAAAAAGGCCTTTGGGATAAGGATGGGGAGGCACTGGACAGGAACCGAAACCTCGGAAGCACCGTCATCTTGACTGACTGCACCCTACCCGCCAAAGACAACGGCAGCATGTCCCACCTCTTAAACTCCTCCTCCTTCTGCTCCACCAACCTTGTGAGGTTTAGCTTATGCATGGCTCCCCAGCTCCTGGCCACCTGCACCCCCAAGTACCTAAAGCTCCTCTCCGCCCTTTTCAATGGGAGCCTACCAATCCCCCCCTCCTGGTCCCCCGGGTGTACAGCTCGCTCTTCCTAAAGTTGAGCTTGTACCCCGAAAAGTCCCCAAATTCCCAGAGAATCCTCATCACCTCCGGCATTCCCCCCACCGGGTCCGCCACATACAACAATAGGTCATCCGCATAGAGCGACACTCGGTGCTCCTCCCCACCCCGCACCAGCCCCCTCCAGTTCCTCGACTCCCGCAAAAAGTAGGGGGGACAAGGGACACCCCTGCCTCGCCCCTCGGTGTAACCGAAAATACTCCGACCTCCTATTCGTGGCCACGCTCGCCATCAGGGCCTCATATAACAGCCTCACCCAACTGACAAACCCCTCCCCAAACCCGAACCTTTCCAGCACCTCCCACAAGTACCCCCACTCGACCCTATCAAAGGCCTTCCCCGCATCTAGCGCCACCAGTATCTCAGCCTCCCTTCCACCGCCGGCATCATAATAACGTTCAAGAGCCTCCGTATATTAGTGTTCAGCTGCCTCCCCCTCACAACCCCTTTGATCCTCATGGATAACCTGCGGCACACAGTCCTCAATCCTCGTGGCTAAGATCTTTGCCAACAGCTTGGCGTCCACATTCAAAAGTGAGATCGGCCTGTACGACACACACTGCTGGGGATCCCTGTCCCGCTTAAGAATCAGGGAGATCAGCGCCCGTGACATCGTCGGGGGCAAAGCCCCCCCCCCCCCCGCCTCATTAAAGATCCTAACCAACAGGGGGCCCAGCAGGTCTGCATACATTTTATAAAATTCAACCGGGAACCGATCCGGCCCCGGCGCCTTCCCCGACTGCATGCTCCCTATCCCTTTAACCAGCTCCTCCAGTTCAACTGGCGCCCCCAGCCCCTCCACCTGTCCCTCCTCCACCCTCGGGAATCTCAGCCGATCCAAAAAGCGGTCCATCCCCCCCTCCTCCACCGGGGGTTCGAACCAATACAGTTTCTCGTAGAAGTCCCTGAAGACCCCATTGATGTCTAACCCACTTCGCACCACATTTCCTCCCCGATCCTTAACTCCACCAATCTCCCTAGCCGCATCCCGCTTACGGAGCTGGTGTGCCAGCATCCTGCTCGCCTTCTCCCCATATTCATACACCGCACCCTGTGCCTTCCTCCACTGAGCTTCCGCCTTTCTGGTGGTCAACAAGTCAAACTCAGCCTGAAGGCTGCGCGCTCCCGCAACAATCCCTCCTCCGGGGCCTCCGCATATCTCCTGTCCACCTTCACCATCTCCCCCACCAATCTCTCCCTCTCTCTCCGCTCCCTTCTCTCCCGGTACGCTCGAATGGAGACTCCCCCCAAACCACCGCCTTCAGCGCCTCTCAGACCGTCCCCACTCGGACCTCCCCATTGTCGTTGGCCTCCAATACATCTCTCGATACATCCTTGGACCCGCCCGCCCACCTCCTTGTCCTCCAGCAGCCCCACCTCCAAGCGTCAAAGCGGGCGCTGGTCCCTCTCCTCCCCCAGCTCGAGGTCCACCCAGTGCGGGGCGTGGTCAGAAATGGCTATCGCCAAATATTCAGCATCTTCCACCCTCGCAATCAGCGCCCTACTCATAACGAAGAAGTCGATCCGGGAGTAAGCCTTATGCACATGGGAGAAGTATGAAAATTCCCTGGCCCTCGGCCTCGCAAACCACCATGGGTCCACCCCTCCCATCTGGTCCATAAACCCCCTCAACACCTTAGCCGCCGCAGGCCTCCTACCCGTCCTGGAACTGGACCGATTCAGTGGCAGATCCAGCACCGTGTTGAAATCCCCCCCCCCCCCCCATTATCAGGCCTCCCACCTCCATATCTGGAATCCGGGCCAACATGCGCCGCGTGAAACCCGCATCATCCCGATTGGGGCATATACATTGACCAGCACCACCCGCTCCCCCTGCAGCTTGCCGCTCACCATCACATACCTCCCGCCGCTGTCTGCCACCACACACGACACCCTCTTCCCCACCAGGATCGCCACCCCCTGATTTTTTGTATCCAGCCCCGAATGAAACACTTGGCCCACCCACCCCTTCCTCAACCTGACCTGATCCGCCACCTTCAGGTGCGTCTCCTGAAGCATAGCCACGTCCGCCTTCAGCCCCCTCAGGTGCGCGAACACGCGGGACCGTTTAACCGGCCCATTCAGTCCCCTCACATTCCAGGTGATCAGCCGGATCGGAGGGCCACCTGCCCCCCTCCCCCGTCGACTAGCCATCACCCTTCCGTAATCCGCCACGTGCCCGCGCCCCCCGCTCAGCCCGTTCCCCACAGCGACAGACCGCCATCCTGATCCCCTCTACACGCTCCAGCTCCTTTGCCACTTCAGCAGCAACCCGGTACCCCCCCCCCCAAGCTAGGGCCCCCCTAGCTGCGTAACCCCTTCTATTGTACTTCCGTAAGCCAGCCGACTCCTGCTGACCCCGGCTGCTCCCGCCACCCCCAAAGACCCTCCCCATTGCAACACAACCCCCCCCCCCCCCCAGTGACGGTCCCGCCCACTACTCCTCTAGTGCGGGGAAAAAAAACCCGCGCTTCCCTCCCAAACACCCCCCCCCACCCAAAACGCGGGAAAAGGTGGGCACATGACCCAACAGGACCGCGAACCCCACCCAACCTCCCAACCGGTGAAGGAAAATAAAACTCCAAACAAAACAAACGCCCAAGTAAACAGATCACAGTCCCTAAAAGCAAAAAAAGAAAGGCCGAACGGCAAAAAACCAACATCATCCAACAGAACCGATAAAACGAAAGGATACCAAGAGGACAGAGCCTCCGGGCTGTGTACAACGTTCCCCAGCCCCCAGTCCTCAGTTCAAGTCCAGCTTCTCTGCCTGGACAAAAGACCAGGCCTCCTCCGGGGAGTCGAAATATAGCTTGCTGTCTTTATAAGTTACCCACAGGCGTGCCGGCTGTAACAGGCCAAACTTGACCCCTTTCTTGTGCAGCACTGCCTTCGCCCGGTTAAACCCAGCCCTTCTCTTCGTCACCTCCGCACTCCAGTCCTGGTAGATCCTGTCCTACTCCTCTCCTTCGCCCAACACAGCACACACTCACGGTCGACGAAGCGGTGAAAACGGACCAGCACCGCCCGAGGCGGCTCGTTTGGCTTGGGTTTCCTCAGCAGCACCCCGATGGGCACCCTCCAGCTCCAAGGGTCCCTGGAACGACCCCGCACCCATTAGCGTGTTCAGCATCATAGTCACATAGGCCCCCAAATCCGAACATTCCAGCCCCTCTGGGAGGCCCAGAATCCGCAGGTTCTTCCGACGGGCCCGGTTCTCCATCTCCTCCATCCTCGCTGCCCACTTCTTATGGAGCGCCTCGTGCGACTCCACCTTCACTGCCAGGCCCAGGAGTTTGTCTTCGCTCTCCGAGGCCTTTTGTCGAAGCTCTCGGATCTCCGCGCCCTGAGCCGTCTGGGTCGCCATGAGCTTGTCCAGGGAGGCCTTAAGCGGCTCCAGGATCTCTGCCTTCAGCTCCTTAAAGGAGCGCTGAAGCAGCTCCTGCTGCTCCCGTGCCCACTGCTGCCACGCTGCTGCTTCCCCACCCGCCGCCATCTTGCCTTTCCTGCCTCGCACCTTTTTCTGCTCCAAAGCCGATTTTCTGGCCGCTCCACTCCTAGTCCAGGCCATCCACCGGTGGAGAATCTGAGAAGGAGTGTTCCCACACGGGGAAAAGTCCAAACAGCACCACTACGGCCCCTTAAAAGAGCCCCAAAGTCTGAAAATAGCGGGAGCCACCGAACACGCGGCTTAGCTCCGCATCACCGCTACCGGAAGTCCGTCCCCGCTTCTTCAATGGCCTTGGTGAGATCTTTTCACAGTTCTTCCCTCTGCTGCTAGAATTCAGTTTTCATAAAGTCCCTCAAGTCAGCTTGAGGCCTCTAAGCTGGCCCTTCCCCCGCCTGCATGCTTGCAGAGGCTTTTGTCTGCTGCTGCTTCAGCCCAATCTTGCACTGTTTCTGGGGGTCTGATAACCAAGAAACATACCATTCCTGGGGGAAAGTACTCCTTCAACATTCACCTACGCCTTTTCATCGAAATTCCAACCCGTGTTGCTTAAAAAAGAGCTCTTTTCTGTAACCTTGGGCAGGAGCTGCCTCTGTGTGATCACTCACTCCATGATGCACACCGGAAGTCATCGTGCCAGATGTTTAATGTTGAGAAGTGTGAAGTGATTGATTTGGTCGGAAGAATGCAGAGAGACAATATAAAACAAAGGCTATAATTCTAAATAGAGTGCAGGAGGAGAGGGACCTGGATGGTTATATGTAAAATCATGGCAGGATGGTGTAGAGCAGGGGTGGGCAAACTTTTCTGTGCAAGGGCCACATTCAGAAATTCACAATTCACAAAGGGCCGCATAGTATATTAAGTAAAATAATTACTTCACCCGGTTATGATTCTGGGCGCCTCATATAGAACATAGAACAGTACAGTACTCGGCCCTCGACGTTGTGCCGAGCAATGATCATCCTACTCAAGTCAACGTATCCACCCTATACCAGTAAGTAACCCAACAGCCCCCCCATTAACCTTAAAAAAAAAAATTTTTAAAAAAAATATTAAAAATTTTTTTTTTTTTTTTTTTTTTTAATGACTTGGAGGGCCGCATAAATATGCGGCCCGCGGGCCGTAGTTTGCCCACCCCTGGTGTAGAGGATGGTTAATAAGACAAACAATACTCTCGGCATTATTTATTGCAGCATGAAGTACAAAAGCAAGAAATTATGTTAAAATGTTAACTGG